>NC_056737.1:1894704638-1894752138 GCF_019279795.1 Protopterus annectens
ATGTAGCCTTGCCTCACCATTGCATATGCCATGGCAAACAGTGCAGACAGTCATGTATGTGGTGAGGATGTATGGGACAGGATTAATGTAGAAAATAAACAGACGGCCATTCAAGACAGATGATGACATGTAAACTGGTCATGCAGGCTGCCTAGTAACATACTGCATCACTGAGAGAGTTGCAGGAATGTCTAGCAAGTACTGGCTGTACAGTACCTGTGATGGCAATAAGTGTGGCCCATGGGTTAGGGTAATCAGAAGGGACAATTGTTCCACAGGAAACATCAGCCAGGGCTCTTTACAGGTAGCATATGCATAACATCAAAAGTCCAGCAAAGGCATGTGTTGCAATGTGTACTGGTGTACCAAGACCAATTTGGAAACCTATAGACAGTATCAATTAAGATACATGTGCTGCACAACCAACACCTCACCACACCTCAGGCCCACCATTCCCATCTGCACCTTGCTGGTGCCAGTGTACACCTGTATGATTGCCATTCATTAGCAGGGACTAGTCCAATACACATGGTGTTCAGAATTTGGGACACTGCAAAATGACACACATTTGTAGGCCACAGTTGTCAAGCAACTGCAAAAAGGCTGAAGACAGAGAGGGGGTGTCATCCTGAAACACAACAGTGAACTGAAGCAGAGATCCAAAGCTCACTAAGAATGGCTGTATCTGCACACAGCCAAGGTCATGAATTGTGGCAGACATAACCCTGACTCCACAGCAATAGTGATGGCACTGTGTGACCTCCAATGGCCGTGCACATGAGTTAATCTTGCAATCATGCAGAGTTGGGGGACATTTGTAGGGCAGAGTGATCACATACTGGCAAATGCAGATGGCCCATGCTAGTATACCACTTCCAGGAACAGTGACTGCTGTAGTACACTTAACAGTTGGTGCAACAAACCATCATGATAAGGGTCTGCACACATATATCCACAAATTGTATGCATCTCAATCAGCATCTGCACAACTAACACATTTGTTTGATACTTCATTTAATTGCACAGGACATATGTCACATATCAGGTTTGTGTAATTTTAACATATGCAGTAATGTGGCCCCATGGCATATCAGGGAAGAGGGTGCCATGTCAATAAGGGTGTGTACACTCCCCATAGCCACAGTAAGGTTTTAAGGTGTCAGTGCAATTGTAATTTATTGGCCATACAAGCTCCACTGATGATGGGATCTGTAAATAAGACATCAGGCATTCGCAAATGACATCTGTCCACATATCATCCCAGGTATGTGTCAGACAAACACATAGGGGCTGTGAGCAGCAAAGCAAACATAACTGACACACATATACACATTCAACAATGGTGTGTACACCTGTGAGGTATGGTGCACAGTACATGTCAGGATGTTGAACAGGTGCACAGCAGTACTGTATACATGGGTGAAGTGTGTTCCAGGGGAAGGGACATCATCTGCTAACACAACTCATGCATCACAGATATGTGTAGTGTTGGTAACAGGGACTGACTATAGCTGCACTGCATGCTGTTGAGTGCCATATGTCATGCATGTTGACAGATGGGTAATGAGAGGTCTGTGTGTAATATCTTTGTATCTTTGTTTACCCTCACCTGTAAGTTTGTTTGTGTGTGTGTGTGTGTGTGTGTGTGTGTGTGTGTGTGTGTGTGTGTGTGTGTGTGTGTGTGTGTGTACTGTTAAGCAATGACGTACAGGTCTTAAAGTGCATGTCTTGTTTTCCCCCTCACAGGTGGTGAGGTGGGTCAGAGTCCATCCTGCAGGCAAACTGATGTTGGTGTCCATACAGACACTGATAATGATGATAGGTGTGTTTAGGCACAGGCGGGGTTGTCAGGGGCTGAAGCTGAGCCATCGTTTGACATCCAACTGTCACCCACCACATCCCCGCAAACAGTCACATTGCATATACATACCCCATCAGCAGTGGCCATAGCTGAGAGACAGTTGGTGGGTGGTGGCATGGGACAGGACAGTGTGGTATTTATGGCACGTGTGTCTGGACACAGCGGCCATAACCAGATGTCTGACAGGGTAACACACAGACAGATGTACAGAAGTGCTAGTAGGAGGGCTGCTGGTCATCATGCCCCTGGCAGATGTGCCACATCTGGTTTCACCATACGCATGTTTTAGGTCATCACAAAGGAGCAGGCACTTATGGAACAGTATACCTAATCTTGCAGGTGCCCACCGTTGTTTTTTCAGAAGTCATGGATAGACGGTTGGGTGAGAGGATGGGAAGCCTAGACCGTGGAATGTCTATGCTTGTACATATGGTGGGAGTAGTGTGAGGGCCACGTGGACGTAGGCCAGCAACACCAACAGCTGGAGGTTGATGTGGATGTGCCAGAAGTCAGAGCTGTTCCCGTAATGGGCGTACCAGCCTCAGCACTGCAGGGGGAGCACTGACCATACCACAACACAGCAGGTCATGTGCACATGGCCCTGGCTGTTGCCAAGAGGAACCTGGATCCAGCGGACATATGTCATCATCAGGGGAGAGTAACATATTGTGGCTTGTACCTGGTGGTGTCTATGGAACCCCTGGCAGGCAGAGTACCCATGTGCATGGCTGGAGATGGTGAACTGCACACCCTGCCAGGTACAGTCTGCAGCTGTCCAACTAACCCCTGTATAGGGCAGCCACATGGTGGAACTGTGTGCATGCATACACACACACATCACCAACACAGCTAGGGCAACCCCATACCTGCACACATCATATCACAACAGCCCAATTAATAATTAAACCCCATGCACGCGCACACACACACACACACACACACACACACACACACACACACACACACACACACACACACATGATGTGAAACATATGGCTCAGCCTAGGTCTCTGACAAACCAACACACACCCTGTGCACATGATGACACCTGTGCCACATCCCTGTCATCCATAACATCGATGCAGGGAGAGGCTATTATGGTTCTGATGCACAGGGTGACTGTACTATGGTGTACCAATGTAATGCTCTGTAACATGTTGTCAGCACTAAAGGTTAATGCTTACATGTCAGAAAGTGTAGCTGTCCAGCTATGATACATTATATCTATTATTAACACTGAGTGATTGTGGTCTCCATAATGAATTCTGTTTGTGTTGTAGGTATCCATGTGTCGGCAGGATGTTGGTCTGCTGTTGTTTCCTACAAGGGGTATGGTACTGTGGTAACACATTGACTGTGCCATATCCTGGGTACAGCTGAACACATGTCAAAGGTCTGTATAAAAGTTTCTGCATGTGCAACATGGCTGATAGGTCTGGAGGTGTATACAGGTGAGTACATGGTGGCTGATGTCAGCAGCCTTTCTATGGTGGACAATGGTAAGTTTTCTGGGTGGTACACACCGCATGTTTGTGTATAACACATACAGAGTCTTTGGTGTTGATGTAGTACACAGAAAGTACTGTACACATGGATGTATGTACTTGTGTAAGGAATCCATTTTAGCCTATGCAATTCCACCAAGACAGAATAGGCACAACACACTGGGAGAAAAGCAGTCTGGTAGTTTAATGTCATTGATGATGGTACTGGCAGGGTATATGTCCCCTTTCCCAATGCAGTGCAATCCTCAGCTCAATAAACATAGGTGTGCTAGTGTGGGTGGCAGAGCCCTATCCTTTGGAGGTGTGAGGTGCTGTAGTACTGCAGATAGTGTGATTGACAACTACTTAACCTGTTAATATGAACTGCACAGTATTACAGCCAGCTAAGCAGGGGGATACACTCAACAGTAACTGCAATCTTGGTTGTTGTGCCCACAAGATCCACACCCAGCTCTCCCTCTCTCTCTCTCTCTCTATATATATATATATATATATATATATTTATATAAATATATATATATATATATATATATATATATATAAATATATATATATATATATATATATATATATATATATATATATATATATACACCAACCCTAGTATCGCTGTACACCAATACAGTGGGGAAGAGGGCATTTACACATCTACTAGTAGTTGTGATGGAATGAATTTCCACAGGATGATATATGTGAAAAGTTAGTATTTGCCAGGCAGTTCTTGGACAGATGACCTCCTGGGACATGTATATTCTGCAAGCAGAAGTAGATCCCTTCACATACACACACACTCTTACTTGGCAACACTGGGACTAGAACCCCTACCTAGGTATCTAGTGCTAGTGATGCATGTGGCCTTAATTGCACACACCACATAGCTTTAAGGACGAGGTATGTTCCAGATTACAAGTTAAGGGAAGAACATCACCAGGCCCTGTACAGTATGGTAATGTGGGATGTACTGGTTGTTTATGAACAATACATAGTGTGACATACTGTCATATACACATTGACAAACACATAACAGTCATACACACATCTGAGAGACATGGGTTTATCAGTGCTAACTATCCTGTCAGTGTGTCTATTCTGTTACAGATAAGTTGCACACAGCACATGCATAACTGGGCTGGATAGAGTTAACAGTTACCGGTAGGGTTTATGGTGACAGTGATCCCCATACATTGGAACATGGGACATGTACTGGGGGTGCCATGGTGTAAAGACATTATACCCAGCACACACACCCCACAGTGGATATTGTAAGCACTGAAACCCATGATAATACTCTGACATACCCACCATCACACATTGACCAGGACTGCAATACAACCCCTTGTCTATCCCAAGAGTGCTGCTACAGGGATATGCATCTAATGCACATAGGTTCATAGGTTCATAGGTTCATACTAGGCTATCTGCCCTAGGGCATTTATAAGCCTAGCCAGAGTGTGTTTGGCTTTCGCCACCCATTTTAAATTAATTTTGCTATGCCTTTTTTTGAGGTTAGTATACTGTGCCTCTGTCTAACAGTGACACAGAAGTGATAGCCAGGGTAAACCTACAATCTCCCATCCACTCATCAAGATTCCTCTTGAAGAGACTCAATGTGGGACTCTGCCTAACCTGGAATGGGATTTTATTCCAGAGTGAAGGGAGCCTCTGGGTTATAAATCTGTCCCTCCAGCATGTCCTATTTATTTCAGTGCTGAGGTTCAAGTCTCTCGAGCGCGTAGCTCGATGGGATTTGGATTTTCTGAGGTGCAGCATGTCCATTAATTCTGGGTTGGACATGGCTTTATACGTCAGGCACAGATCCCCTCAGAGCAGGCGATATGCCACTGAGTAGAGCTGGAGTTTCTTTAACCGGGCAGCATATGGCATCTGTTTGAGCCCTTTGATCCTCTTGGTGAGGTACTTTTGGGGACTTTCCAGTTGCTGCATGTGTCTGGTAAGGTACATCCCAAAAGGGGCATTGTACTCAATTATGGGCCTGATGAGGGATGAGTAAAGAGGCACGATGACCTCCCCTGATCTAGATGTGAATCCCTTCATGATTAGGTGGGCTATATAAAATGTTTTTCTAACCACTTTGGCCACGTGGTTGTCAAATGAGAGATTGCTATCAACTTGGGTCCCTAGGTCCCTAATGACTTCTTCTGTACTTAATGGATTACCACCTATGTGGTAATTTGTGGGCACTTTGATTTGCCAAAGGGGATGACTATACACTTTTTGGCGTTTAGCTTGAGGCCATGGCTCTGGCACCAGTTGTCTGTTTCTATGAGTCCCTTTTGGAGGATGCTTGTGTCGGCTGGAGAGTTGATTATGGAGCCCAGTTTGCAGTCATCTGCGAACTTGGTCAGCCACAGTCCTTCCGTGTTGGCCTGTACCGCCGAGAAATATATACCGAACAAGAGAGGTCCCAGGACTGAGCCTTGTGGGACACCACTTGTAACTGGTTTGGAGTCTGACATGGCTCCAGCAATTCTAACCATGTGGGTTCTGTCCTTGAGCCAGTTTGCAACCCATCTAGTGACATAGGGGTTTATATTTAAGCTGGTGAGCTTATCTATAATGGCCAAGTGGGGTATTGTATCAAAGGCTTTTGCGAGGTCCAGGTAGGCTCTGTGGACCACCTTCCCCTAGTCAATGGCCTTGGTGACTGTTTCAAAGAAATCGACCAGGTTTAAGAGGCAGGATCTGCCCTTAACAAAGCCGAACTGGGTAGGATCCAGTGTCTGTAGGTCCCCAATATCTTTATTTATGAGGTCCATGATGATTCTTTCCATAGCTTTGCAGACCAAGCTAGTCAGGCTTATGGGGCGATAGTTTCCAGGATCCATTGAGGCACCACCTTTGTGGAGAGGGACCACTGTTGCTGTACGCCACTCTTTGGGTACATATCCTGTAGTAATGCTAAGATTGAACAGTAGTTTTATGTTTGGGTTTAGCTCTTCTTGGAGTTCATGTAGGACACAGCCCGGGACACCATCTGGTCCCATTGATGCAGTGTTTTTTGCTTTGGAGAGGGCGGCTCTTACCTGAGCATCTGAGATGTCAGGGGGCAGCACTCTGTTGGGATAGATATTTGCCCTTTTGGTGGGGGGGGGGACGTTTGCACTGAACCTGTCAGCTAGGATGTTGGCAATGTCTGTGGGCTCTGTGTATTTTTTGTCATTTTGGACTAATTCTGAGCATATCTGGGAATTCCCACCCAGGTTCCTAACATAACTAAAGAAAGCCTTGTGATTATCCTTAGTGTCCTGTGTAATTTTTCTCTCAAATCTGGCCTTAGACGATTTTATGAGTGCCCGGGGATAGTAGGGTGATGTATTGTCATGGCTTTCCTATGGTCAGCAACATCACTATCCCTAATACTGTGTGGCAAGGTGTATTGTATTAGGAGAATATGGCCTCAGAATGCTGTATCCTACAAATATACACACTTGCACACATATACTCACTTGCCAGAACTCAGAGGGTATCCCATGCCTATCAACCCATTTGTACAACAGTGTTGTGCTGGTACTGCAAGCACTAGGTAACCCATAGGATGAAGAGTGTAACAAGGTACACATAATGTCCAGTACAGCAGCAGCCACATCTAACTATGGCAATGGTGGGAGGGGGGTGCAGTGGGTGTGAAGGGCCTCAGGGTATTATCAACTACAGATCTTGAAACACACAGCGACTGTTATTCTCAGTAATGCACACATACACTTTTGTCAGTACTGGGGTCCATTGTGCAGGTGTTCAAAGATGTGTACCAAGCTATTGTCCATGGAGAGATGGGAAGTGTAAGGGATGTGTGTACAGTGGTATCATGTCACCTGCCATTAGCCAGCAGTCCATCTATCAACAGATACCACAGGGGTGATCCTCAGGGTGAGAGTTACATGCAACATCCAATCATCTGGTTGCCTCTTGCAGAGGGCCAGGGAGGTGCTCAGTTGACATGTATGCAACATGTATTACATAACATGATCAGTCTCTGTCTTGGAGACCTGTACCCAAGCATGTTCTGTTGACTGTGGTGGTGTAGTTGAGGTTTCCATGGCATGTGGTGCATACAGGGTGTGGATTGATATCTGTGGCATTCATAACACAGCTGGGCAGACATGTCAGTGTCACTCAAGCATAGATTAACTGTAAGCAGCCAAGATGGAGTCCTGACATCTGAACATCTGTACAGAGGAGAGACAGACATCAGCTAGCCAACTGGTTATGCAGTAGGATGAATGTGTTGACAGATAGATGTCTAACACAGATAGATATGTCATTTCTACATGACAGCAGCCCTCAATGCCATGTCCTATACACACAGTAGTCTACAGTTAATAATCACATGTCAGATCAATGTCCAGTAGCAAATACCTAATGACACACAGCTCACACACCAAGAACACGATAGTGAGGACTCAGAGTTAATCTTTGCATACAAGGGTGTTTTTTCCAGTACTACAATCTACAATCTACTCTTACTTGGGAAAGCACTGTCAACAGTAGTAACATAAATATACACTACATGCCAGTGTGACTGCATATAACCTGGGATACTACCCATGTATGAAACACATTCAAATGGAAAAGAGTGTTGTACAAGCCATATAGACTCAGGTGTCCCAGACAGTAGACTCACACCCCTTGCCACTGTAATAACAGCACATAGATGGATGTTATGTACATGGAATTAAATACACTTATTAAATATGTTATTACCTTGCTATTTTATTAGACTGGAATGTGATCCCTGGGTCCCAAGTCTGAGCTATGCTTTCCAGGTGTAAGCATTACTTAAATGTAAATGCTAAGCACATTTGCGCACTGGTAAGTGAAGCCTACATGGTGTAAGCACCTATACATTTAACCATACGTTAGCAGTGCTTACCGTTGTGCAAACCCACGCAAATCTGCTTAAAGCTGTTCAAAACTGCCTTAACCACTATGTATCCAACAGCACTTGTTCTGCCCAGCAACAAAAAAAAAGCAGTTGCAAAACTTGAACTCAGGACCCTGTGCATTAGGATCATAGCAGTTAACCACTAAGCCATCACAGCTGTGAAAATGGCTGTTGTTTTTTTCCAATATATCTGTAAGTACACATACTGAATAATATTGAACAACTGCTCTGACTTCTACAATTGTGTAGTACTTGTTAGTGATATTAATGTTGAATCACGTATGTTGTTATATCTAAATATACACATATCAGATAAATATGGTGTGACACATCTGGGAAGGTATATACAACAGTCATGCTTACACATAACAAGGATATGGATATATATATGTGTGTATACATGTACATACACATATATATTAATATATATATGTATTTATATACATCTGTATATTGTGGTATATATATGGTCATATATAGATCTATCTGTGTGTGTGTGTCTGTGTGTGTGTGTGTGTGTGTATATATATATATATATATATATATATATATATATATATATATATATATATATATATATATTTATTTATATATGTATTATATATATATATATGTGTGTGTGTGTGTATATAATATATGTGTGTGTGTGTGTGTGTGTGTATATATATATATATATATATATATATATATATATATGTGTGTGTGTGTGTGTGTGTGTGTGGAGGTACATGCCAACACGGAAGGACTGTGGCTGACCAAGTTCGCAGATGACTGCAAACTGGGCGCCATAATCAACTCTCCAGCCGACACAAGCATCCTCCAAAAGGGCCTCATAGAAACAGACAACTGGTGCCAGAGCCATGGCCTCAAGCTAAATGCCAAAAAGTGTATAGTCATCCCTTTGGCAAAAACAGTGCCCACAAATTACCACATAGGTGGTAATCCATTAAGTACAGAAGAAGTAATTAGGGACCTGGGGACCCAAGTTGATAGCAATCTCTCATTTGACAACCACGTGGCCAAAGTGGTTAGAAAAACATTTTATATAGTCCACCTAATCATGAAGGGATTCACATCTAGATCAGGGAGGTCATCATGCCTCTTTACTCATCCTTCATCAGGCCCATAATTGAGTACAATGCCCTTTTGGGATGTACCTTACCAGACACCTGCAGCAACTGGAAAGACCCCAAAAGTACGTCACCAAGAGGATCAAAGGTCTCAAACAGATGCCATATGCTGCCCGGTTAAAGAAACTCCAGCTCTACTCAGTGGCATACCGCCTGTTCAGAGGCGATCTGTGCCTGACGTATAAAGCCATGTCCAACCCAGAATTAATGGACATGCTGCACCTCAGAAAATCCAAATCCCATCGAAAGCTCTGGAGAGACTTGAACCTCAGCACTGAAATAAATAGGACATGCTGGAGGGACAGATTCATAACCCAGAGGCTCCCTTCACTCTGGAATAAATTCCCAGTCCAGGTTAGACAGTGTCCCTCATTGACTCTCTTCAAGAGGAATCTTGATGAGTGGATGGGAGATCGTAGGTTTACCCCGGGTATCACTTCTGTGTCACTGTTAGACAGAGGCACAGTATACTAACCTCGAAAAAGGGCATAGCAAAATAAATTTAAAATGGGTGGCGAAAGCCAAACACATTTTGGCTAGGCTTATAAATGCCCTAAGGCAGATAGCCTAGTATGAACCTATGAACCTATGAACCTATGTATGTGTGTATATATATATATATATATATATATATATATATATATATATATATATAAATATATATATATACATATATATATATAGATATATATATATATATATATATATATATATATATATATATATATATATATATATATATATATATATATATATATATATATATATATATATATATATATATATATATGTGTGTGTGTATATATATATATATATATATATATATATATATATATATATATATACACACACATATATGTATAACATATGTCCATAACATGTAGTGGAGTCGTACCTCAGCACCAATAGTCACAACTTCTTAGTGCAAGGGGATGTCATGTAAGTATTGCAGGTATAAATGTAGACTGTTGCTACTGTATCATGGGCTGTCTTAACAGAATTGTGTGGGAAGTCGCATCTGATATTGACATGTATGCCATCAGTTGCTGACAAACATTATAAGATCATCATAGTGTAGTACCACACAAATCACAGTAATGATCCTGTGAAATACAGTAGAGATATGACCAATAAATGTGGACAGTCTGACACACTCTGGTCAGTCCAGAGGTATACACAGAACCCTTTAGTGCAAGACGTGTGGACCAAGCCTGACAAAGTAGATGTTTGCAGTCATGTAAATGGGGATATCATGAAAATACTGGAATAGATAAGCTCACACAGTTTATGCATTCACACACTCCTGTCTGTCCTGACACATAATAACCTGAGGAGCAGAAGTCACAAGCCCACATACTACCCACTAGTTAGTGACATACATCTGTACAGCATCCTACTGCTTTGTCAGAAATACACAACAGTTATGGTGGCCCAGCAACAGTACATCTGACAAATATCTGGACTTAACTTCACACTGGGTAAGTAGACTGTGCTGCTAGGCATGTCACAAAGCACTGTGCAAACTACTGGAAGACTGCCACAACACTGGCCTACATTTCTTATGGGGAAATACACATGTACCTGCAAATATAGCAGGCTTTACAGGCATGTAACAGCATGGAGTAACAGACACCTGTGTGAAAGTGCATACCCACAACCAATCTGAACACAGCCACAGTCATATATGGTAAGCATACTTCATATTACAGTATATGGACCATCCTCATATTTTCCACTCACAGACTAACCCTACATTTACTGGGCCAATACACAGTGTATTTCGATGCCTGACTGGTTTATGGGACATGTGTCGGTCTGGCCCTACAAACATCCACACCAATAGGGTACCATACACTGGATGAGCATGCACCATTGAATAGAACAGCACAAAGAACAATGACATCTGCCACTGTCTGTACACAGGCCAAGGTACATATTCACAATGCACACCCTGTAAACAATCACCATAAGTACACAGACCTCACTACTGTACACACTACAACAGAATGTCCAGGTTTTGTCCTCAAATATAAGCTCTAATATGCATAACATGTCTAGCAGTCTGATATCTCACTGGCTTGTTATCAGGTATAATGTCAGTAAATAATGATGTACTGAGTATATGCACCTCTTACTGCATGACATATGTACAAAGGTTGACAGAGTTGTGGCTGGAGGTGCAAACACAGTGCCAATATTGACATGTTGCTGTGATAAACTCATACATTTACTGGTGTAACAGGGTTTGTTGTGACATATGCCTTCTGAGGAATATGAAGTCAGTAAATCACATGGCTTTCACCATGTACTGAATGGGATCCTCAGAGTATGCTACTGCATTTCTAAAGACACGACATGTGTGAGTAACACAACACATGTAAGACTCCAAACACTGGCCAGTCTGCAGATAGCCCTACAGGTGAGAGTTTCCTCAACCACATAACACTGTCATGACAGATATTAAATGATGCAGACCAGCCATATCCACACAAACCCTGTTAAACCAACATTACTTCAAATGTAGAAGAGCAAGACTTGCATTCTGTCCTCATGTCTGGAACATCCCCTCCTGTTTTTTGGCCTGTCTCCACAGTGTATGTTGTAAGAGGGATATCCTACTAGCTTCTGTGATGCTGTTTGTCAAACAACTACATGAAGTCCTGCTCACAGTGAATGAAAAGGGCCAACACCAATATGATGTTCTTAGTTATAGGAGTGTGTTTCCATGCAATTGGCTAAGGGAATGATACCACAGCTGTTCCACATGCAATGAGCTTGTGGGGGACTGCAATTCGTGCACAGGCCATCAGCTGATCATGAGCATCACTTACAAAACACAGGCTGTTGCCTAAGCAAAGCAGGTGTACTTTTCCACATCCACCAGAGAGGGAATGAGAGAGACAGACAGAGACAAAATAAGAAAGGAAGGGGGTAGGAGAGTAACAGCTATGCGTGCTTGTGTCACACACTTACCAGTACTGGGTTTCAAACCTCTGCGTGATTATGTATTGCTATTATATTTTTATGCAGTTATTGCATGCATCACAGAGCTTACATACTGGAGAGTTATCCAAAGGTATCTTTGAAGGTGAGTGATATCAGCAACAGTGAAAAAGGAGGGATAAGGTAAGTGTAGTACATGTGCCTGTCCACAAAAGCAGGTGTCAAGGAAGACACAACCACACTCTCTCAGGGACTCACACACATTATCACAGTTGGCAGGGTCAGGATTAGAATTCCTAACTAACTAGTTTGCTACACTACAGTATTACCCAGGTATCACATGTGCCACAGAGGTTATCAGGCTGATATATGGGCAAATGGTATGTCAAGGTGACTGACATCAGAAAACATGCTACAATAGGGCAATGGGAGGTGTAGTGAGTATGAATGTTTTCCAAATCATTAGTCTCCACACACACACACACACACACACACACACACACACACACACACACACACACACACACACAGACACACACACACACACACACACACACACACACACACACACACACATATGCACACACACATGCACACACACACCCGCACCTCCCCCCCCCCCCACACACACAGATTTGCCAATACTGACATGCATGGGTTCATTGCTTCACAGGTGTGTAATAGTTAACTGTGCCAGAAGGGTGTACAAGGCTATGCAAAGGGTATACCTTGGCATCAGGCCACATGACAATGGTCTGCAGTGTGGTTCATGGGTGTAGTCCCTGGATTGGCTGACAAAGGTGGGTATTGTATTCATCATCCACTCACCTGGGTTACTATTGTGGGTGGCCAGTGCTGTGGAGTGCTTGCCATGTATGTGTTCTATATTTGATAACATGGACAGTGTCTGGGTTGTGCACATGTCCCACATGCATGTTCTGTGACATGTGGATGTGTACCTGGGGTGTCTGGGGAATGTTGTGCGGACAGATTGTTATAATCTGATCTGGTATTCCTAACCTCATGTGGTGAGAACTGGCTATGGAACTGAGGTTGTGCCTGCACCTACATTGACAGCATGATACAGGTATTCACTGGTGTTAGTGGCATCTGTCCATACAGGGCATGTGTATAAGGCATGGTATATCCTTTGTGGGTTACATTTGCAGACTCTACAGTTGTTGCAGGTGTCCAGTGGGGAACATAGCAAAGGACCACTGTAAGCAATTATTTGCCTATTACAGGGATGGGACAGGGTGCCATGCCTTCTTTAGTCCACTGCAATCACACCATGGTTACTATCTGTGGGAAATATGCAAGGAACTATCAATACAGTGGTTGTTGCCTAGCCCAGTGTGTTTGTGTATGAGACATGGGTGGAGAGTGTTCTCTGGGTAATACAAGGGTTGCCTATATTGTTCAGCAATCCATAATGTCACATCTAGTGGTATGGATTGTCGACACCAGCCTCTCTGCTGTTTGATATCAGTTGTCCTTGTAAGGTGGACACTATGACATATAGTAGGACCTCAATATAAAAAATTTGCAAAACCCACAACACAATGAGTCCTTTTATGACATAATCACAGCTACCTCACACATGATACTGATTACAAACACACTTAACAGTACCGAGATTCAAACCCCTACCTAGCTATGCATTGCTACTAAAGTGCACCACATTTATCACATGGGCCACAGAGATTACAAGGCTATCATTTCTCCAAAGGTTATTTCACGGTGAATGACATCAGCAGGCTTGCCAAAGTAGGGCAATGGAAAGTGTAGTGACTGTGACTGGCCTCAAAAGCATTGATCTCTGCACACACAAACCAACACACACACAGAGTCTCACAGTTGCCATGTCTGAGATTAGAACGCCTTCTTAACTAGTACATCACACTACAGCATTACACAGTTACAGCATGCGTCACAAAGCTTACAGGGCTACTTTTTCCTCCAAAGGTGTATTTCAAGGTGGATGACATCAACAGGCTTGCCAAAGTGGGGCAATGGAAAATGTAGTTACTGTCCTCAAAAGCACTGATCCCCACACACACAGAGTCTTACAGTTGCCATATCTGGGATTAGAAGTCCTACCTAACTAGTACATCACACTATAGCATTATGCTGTTACAGCATGAGCCTGGGAGCTTATAGAGTTAGCCCTTCTCCAAAAATGTATTTCAAGGTGAATGACAACAGCAGGCTTGCCAAAGTGGGGCAATGGAAGGTGTACTGACTGTGACTGACCTCATAAGCATTGATCCCTTGACACACAAACAAACACACACACACACAGTCTCACAGTTGCCATGTCTGGGATTAGAATTCCTACCAAACTAGTTCATCCCACTATGGCATTACACAGTTAAAGCAGGTGCCACTAAACTTACAGTGCTAGCTTCTCTCCAAAGGTGTATTTCAAGGTGAATGACATCAGCAGGCTTGCCAAAGTGGGGTAATGGAAAGTGTAGTGACTGGCCTCAAATGCATTGTTCCCTACACACGCAAACAAACACACACACCCAGTGTCTCACAGGTGCCATGCCTGGGATTAGAACTCCTACCTAACTAATACATCACATTATAGCATTATACAGTTATAGCAGGCACCGCAGAGCTTATAGGGCTAGCCCTTCTCCAAAGGTGTATTTCAAGGTGAATGACAGCAGTGGGCTAGCTAAAGTAGGGCAATGGGGAGTGCAATGTGTGAATGGGCCATAAATCATTCGTCTCAATCATACACAGGTTTACATTTGACAGGACCATGTATACAACTGCTAGATGAATAATGACTTGTACTGTCATGTTACACAGTTATCGCAAGCACCACAGACACTATAGTGCTGATGGCTACTAGAAGCAAATGTCTACAGTGATAGACATGTGCACATCATGTGGTATTGGTCAACTGGATGTGTGCTGAGTGGGACAGGCCTCATGATGTTCCCTTTGTCACTGTCTGTCACTCTCTTCCCCACATCTATGTATGTGTATGCTTGACCTATTATAGTGTGTTGTCCTTGGTTATATGTGTGTGTATTCCTATCCGATGTGTGTGTAAAGCATGACTGGTGTGCAATGTGGAGTGTGTGTACAGACATCTCCAACTGACAGATATGTATAGTCCACTGCTGTTGCCAGACATGGGCTTAATTTCTGTAAGTGTGGAAGCATGCCCAGTATGACCTACTGAGTCCATTCCAGGTAGGTTGTACTCCAGTGCAGGCTTTTGTGTTCTACACCTACATCTAGCAACCTGTTTCTGCAGGATATCTGTAGATCGGTTGAAAATATGGGGTCACAATAGGCAAAGGAGAGTGGGATACTGTAACTAATAGCATCTGTGCTGCTTCTGCTACATGGTTTTGGTGTTAGCAGAGATATTAAGACATATGTACTGTTTTACAGTGATGTTTTATGTCATCAACTACTGACAGGTATACGTATTTGCCTGCAGTAATTTCCTGGGGAATGCAAGATGAATGAAGCTGTGTCCAGTATTGTGGTCTGCAGCCTACATATTCTTGCACAATCATGCCATTCTGGAGGGGGAGCTGCAGACACTTGCTGAAGGGTCTGTGTAAATGGTTCAGCACCTTGGTACTGTGGTGGCTGAGAAGCCCATCCTTGTACATCTATCGACGTGACAGAATGGCCATGTCCTGCTGTGGCCATACCTCACAGCTGTACAGATTCGCACAGGTTACTCAGAGGCAGGGCTCATATTTCTGGTCATTACCCCTTCACATCATGGTTTACAAGCAGGTTTGTAGCCAGCCATTCATGTGTTTGCAGGCAGGGATAGTATGTGCACACATCTGAGTTTCAGACTTCACCCACTCCATGGCTTCCATGCTTCTACCCCCTCTCTGTTATTCTATCCTCTTCCAAACATTATGCAAATGATATCTGATAAGTATCCCTATAGTTATCACTTCATCCCAGCAGTACGGGTTGGTCCACAGTTCATGCAGTAGGATGTAGTGGACATGCTACTGGGATTTGTCAACATGGCCTTGCATTTGTGTTCTGTGGACTGTGTTATGTTGTTATTTTGGAGTCCATGAGATAACATACATTGGCAGTACGGGTGAGACACAGGCCTATGACAGAGAACTGTAGGGCATTTGGTAGTGATGCAGGCCATCTGTAGCAGGCCAGTGCATTGTGTCACTCCTACAGTCCCAGGCTGAAAGCCACTGCATTCCTCTGGGGTGACAGGGTAGGTGTGCAAGGTGTTAATGTCAATAGCTTCTGTCTTTGTTGATCCATTGGTGTGGATGCTGGCAGGGTGCTGCTTACAGCTAGTGACACACTTGCATGGGACACCTCTTCAGCATGCTGCATTCTGTGGCTATTCCCATACAGAGGTGGGGGCATATTGTACTCATTCCCAACAGCAGGCTTATGACCTGTGAGGTACCTGTGGTTGATGGTGGGGTGAGCTGAGTGCATGTGTGCTATAGAAGATACTTGCAGCTGACTCACATATATATGTGGGGCATTCCACTTATGCTGGCTTGTGTGGGGACATCAGCAGTTTCTCAGTACTTCATACCTGTGCCTTTTGTGGTCTGCCAGTGTTTGGCCAGACTACATCAGTATTCCATACTACACAGCCAACTAATGTGCTTCTAACCTGTATGCACAAATCCAAAGGTGTGTCCCTTTGACAGTAATATTTTATACACTTTCTGTCTAGGGTACTTCCACCTGTGTACTGTTTTTATGCCTGGGCCCACATTCATGTCATGTCCATCTTTCAGATGGTGACATATATTACATATGAACAATTAGTATGTATTACTGCTGGATTGTGTCTTGCTGGGATGCATTGTATTTGGCACTGCAGTTGTGAGAACTTGGCCCTGTCATCGACAGTACTGGCCATTGGCCACAAGGACACAACCCTCCATGCCTACATGCTGACCACTTTCACACAATATACAACACACAACAACCTAACACACGGAGCCCTGCATATTGTACACGTGCAAAAAACTATCCTGCTACTTTGGCCAGCTCAGGTAATCTGGGCTCCACTGTTATTATGCCCACACATACATGTTACTACATTTCTACATATGATTGTGGGGGGCACACCTGACAACTGTAAACATTTGCTACGACTGTGCTGGTATTTCAGGTACGCTGTTGGCTTCCATTTAATTCTGTACTCTGACCTATCATGCAGACTAGAGGCATATCAGTGTATTAACACTTTTAGGTTTTATTGACCTACATTTCAGTTTCAGACTTCTTACCTTTCAGACTAACATCCAATTGCCTGTCCTGTTGTAGTCTGTCTGTGTAGGTCTGGAAAGGGGGCTGTTCTCCATAGCCATCAATCAGAGGCCTTAGCACAGCCTTTCTTTGTGTTTTTTTACACCTGTCCTGCTGGCTGAGACTGTTGTTGGGTATGTGAGCCTCACTAACATGCATGTGTGTGTCCTGTGGACACACATTTGGCCCACCACATGTCCTGCAGTGGGTTTTGTCACCTTGTCTAGTACTGCCTACTATGTTGACACCAGTATTTGTTATGGATTTCTTGCCACTGATATAGGTGTCTACTATCTGCTGCTATCCCATTCAGCTACCCAATTCCTCTACATGCTCACATCCATACCATAGATACAGGTAGCAGAACATACTACTACATTCAGCAATTGATAGTGAGAGTTACTTACCTTGTGGCTGTGCCAGTATTGAGGATGGTGCTGGAGGGCTAACTATGTTGGATGCACATAGTACACTCCCTATACATGGTTAAGCACAGGTAGTGTCGTGTTTGGCATCTCTTTTACTGTATGTGCGAGTTAGGGAGAGGTGTCATTCCCTGGGTTCCTACCGTGTCAGTGTATGTGCTATACTTTGCCTCTTTGCCAAGGCCTAGGCATACTGGGCATGCCTCTTTCTGCCTACAGGGGCAGGCTGAGGTTGTTCCTACTTTGGGTCACTCTGTGCCTGTGCTGGCTTTGGCAATGGTGGGGGGCTGTGTGGCCCTGCCTCATGCTGTTCCTGCTGCAGCTGTTTCTGCAGGATCATATTGTGTAGCATGGCACATACAATGACAATTTGTGTACAAGTAGCTGGTGAGTACTGCAAGACTCAACCGGATATGTCCAGGCACCCGAACCATGACTTGAGCATCCCAAACACACGCTCTATTATGATTCTGGTCTGTGCAATTGCCTCATTATGGAGTTCTTTTTCATGTGTGTGTGCATTTCTGATGGGTGTCATCAGCCACAGCTCCAGTGCATAACCAGCATTCCCCACTAGGTGGCCATATGGGATGTCCCCATTGGCAAATCTCTGGTAAAGCTGCGTCATATGCCAGATGTGGGAGTTGTGATTGCTTGCAGGGCTGCAAGCACACACATTCATCGCACACAACCTGGCAGTTGATGGAGGGGAAGCCCTTGTGGTTTATGTAGACTCTACCCCATTCGCCGAGTGGTGCTTTGTTGTGTATGTGCGTGCATCTATAGCACCCACTACCTCAGGATATTCTGCTATTTTGTGGAAGAGACGCATATTGCTGGTCAACACCTCATGGGTGTTGAGGAAATATATGTGCTCACCAGCATGGGCTGACATGGCATACAGGAACTGGTGGAGTACCCTGGATGCTGATGCCTCTGAGATCCCCATGATATCCCAACTTGGCTTTTAGAAGGCACCTGTGGCTAGTATTCTTAAGCCTACACATACCTTGGTATCCACTGGGATGGGTTCCCCTTTGTTGGTTCTGTGTGTGATGCGTGGCTGGCACAGCTCAACAATTTGCTGTAGGAGGTCCCTGTCCACCCTATAGCACTCCACTATATCCAGCTCTTGTAGCCCCTGGTAGGTTACCCTGGGTCTGTACACTCTTCTCCTTCTCCTCACTTTGGGTTGGTTATCAGCATTCTCATGCTCACCACACTCATCCTCTTCCACATGTTAATTTATGAGAGCAAAAGTAGCCCCTATCATTTTGTTGCTTTTGTTAGGTAAAATTTCCCAGTTTGTGTACACCGGTGGTGTAGAGTTTGTGGGAAAAAACAGAGGGAAAGGTGTTTGCATAGTTTATAATAGTGTGTTGGGCTGGGCTGTTGCCTGTGTAACTGGCTGATTCTGATACATTTCACCTGCCAGCTATGCTAGTTCTCTTTGATTACCTTCCTACTGCTGTTTTCCCTTCCCATTGCCTTCCTGTTTAATCCCTGATGCATGCCACGCAAAGACAGTGCTCACATGTGAATGGAGCTGCTATTTCCTGGTTTAATTTTTTGTTTGCTTGTTTAAAACTTGGTGTGTGCTGCACACACCTATTTAGGCAATGTAAATACTGCTAGGCAGTTTCAGACATACCCCCTTCCTTAGCTTTGCTAAGCTAAGGGCAAACCTGAGCCACAGAGCTCCAATAAGTTTACAGTATGCCTGACACACCCTCTATGATGTTAGCTAACTCTTAGGCTTGCACCATGCTTTTCCTGCACCTACATGGTTGGGTGCTGGCTAGCAATGAGGAAAAATCTGTGATTCAGTATCATTCCCCTCATTTGCATAGAACTGACTGCTAATGCCTAGTTACAAGTCTAACAGTGAGCCTTCCCCCTTAGTAACCACTATTCAGTGGCCTTGTTGTTTTCTGGCTGCCACTGACTATAATGGCAAAATTGTGAGTTTGCCTGAAAAGCTTTTTTCAAGGTTTTATTTTTATTTTCGGGTGGATCCTGTTTGCATGCCACTACCCTATGCTTAAATGGCCGAAATCTGTCAAAAAAAAAGGAAAGTTATTTTTTGTTTTTTTGCAACTCATTGGCATGCCTTCTACATTATATACACCCTTTATTTGGAGCTGTCATCGTTCCGTTTTGTAGTTTGCAGAAATGCATTCGGTTATTAGCCAAATACATTTCTGCAGGTTATATTAATCCTGCATGGAAGACTGCCTGATTCCTGGATCACTAATTCACCTCATTTGCATGGTTTTCACCTGCAAATGGGGTAATTAACATACAGGAGTGGTGTCTGTGCAGGAATAGTGCAGGAGCGCTTGTTCACATCCCAGGAGCTTGCTCCTGGATCTCTCAGTAGCCAAATTGCCTCCAGCAGCTCTTGCACTTTTCCTGCATGTCGTGCAGAGCTTGCTGAATCCTGGGGTTAGTAATTCTGTACAATATTTTAAATTATATATCTTTTTATTATTTTCTTGACTTAAGATGAGTTTAAGTTCACTACTTCTACTACCATTGTCTGATCTCATTAATATACCATGATTAACTAGATATATATGGATTGACAATCTTCCACACAGAGAAGTTTCTTATACTGTTTTGCTTTTGGACTGACTATACTTGTTTAGTGGGTTGTTTGAGGCTTTGGGGATGCCATTGAGATTACTTGTTTTTTTTTTTTTTTTTTTTTTTTTTTTTGTTACAGACTAATGCATGCATACTTGATTTTACGGTTCAGATATGCATGCTCAATTTGATACAACTGTAAAAAATATCAAACAAGCTATCTTTAACTTTTAATGCTACAATAACTCTACTCTTCTGCTGCATAGATACCACATGCCACACTCATCCTTGCCAATCTAGTGCCCTAACATTGCACTCCCTTTCCATAGCACTTGTGGAAAAAACAGAACAGTGCACAATTCCATTATGAATACCAGTCTTGCCTATATTCAGCTTTTAAGCCTTACAAATACTCTCTGTAGATGATATGTACACATCTTTGGAATGTCCTCTTTTGTATATTCCTTGATCCAAGCATCAAGGGTGTCCCTCCTCCTCAGACATAGGTCACTAAAGTGGTGCCTACATTGGTCACCAATGTGCAGGATAGCAGTGGTACTGGATACAGCCTGGACTAAACTATCCCAAGCTCCCAATTTATACCGCGAGCCAGAATAGTCCCCCTTCAGCAACCTGGCAGTGTGGTGTTTCACTAGGAGTCCAATAAAAATCTTGGACTCCTGGACAGCCCATCTATATGCCCTAAAAGTCACACCCTCTCCATGAACATCTGACATGTCTACCAGGGATCAAGGGCAATGGAAACTGATGGTTTACCACCAATTCCAGTTATCACATTTATTGAGAGTGTGCACAGTGTTTGAAAATGCTGTGCAACACTTACCAAAATACACAAAAACAGTGCTCGGGGGTGCGCACTGTGAAGCAACATGCTTGTGCAAGGGTAACTGTTGTGCAACAAGGGCAAGTAATGCAATTTCAAGGTTATTTCATATACAGACAGTTGTGCATGTGTGTTTCACAGATGTGAAGGCCATGGCAGTCCAGATAGCAGAAATATACTTACAGGAATATAGTACACAGTACACCCACAGTCATACATGTATTAGTAGATGGATAATGCATAGATAAAAAAAATAAATGACAGACAAAATATTAGTGTCTCGTCCCTCATACGTATAATTAATATCAGTTACACTATGTCAAGTGTTATAAGTGACAGTGACTTTAATGGGAAGTAGAACAGCACTAAAAGTATATGGAATATGCTGTATTAGAACCCAGGACCATGTGTATGACAGTCCTACACTTAAACCTGTTGTTACAAGAAGGTTGCAAAATAACTTGTCTATGTTGCAGTTCATTGCTATAAACTGCAATGTCACAACAGTAAAACAAAGGTTTCACACTCTTTACTAGGACCCAGGACCATTTGTACACCAGCCCTACACTTACACGTGCTGCCACAGGCTTAGTTACATAACATTCCCTATCTTACTATTAATTCTTAAGGTCTCGCTATTAACCATGGTGCACATCTCTTAGCAGATTTGTGCAATGCCCAATAGTATTAATTGAATGAATTATGTTTCTACTTTTGGTTGTATTCTGTCCTGTCTGCTTCCTGAATGGGCCAGTTTGGGAACTGCTGCATTCATACACACAAGATAAATGCAGCCAAACCTGCCATTCATTTTTATCCTTTCCCTATTTGCGCTAAGTGGATTAGTGCTCAAACATTGGAAAAAAAAAGAGAGAAAAGGATTCATACCCAGTACCATCTGGCCACAAAAAGGAAAGTATCAATGCATTAACATCTGCTGCCACACAGTCAGTTCAGTAGCAGGTGTTTTTTATAGACTCAATACCAACTGTCAGACTTTAGCAATGCAGGTCGCATTTGCGCACTGCTAAGCAGTGCACAAATAGGTGTATCTCGCATGTGCATACACTTTGTTAACCATTGCACAATGGAAAACTACATATGATTAAGTATTACTGCTGTTTATTGTTAATTTCTTGTGTATGACATGACACTGTATGTGGAAACATTAAAAAAATGAAGGCCTTATCTCACACTATGTCACATATTTGCAATACAGCCATGTGTTGCTACCCTCTGAGGACTGCAACTGTGATGTCTCAGTATGTTTTCCACACATATATCATATAAATTACAGAAAGTAATATCAAATGTTGTGTCATGTGCAATGCACATGCATCTGGTAACATGCAGAACTACAGCTATTCACCCATAAGCCTAACAAGCCTAACAAGCCTTATCTGCAAAGATAGGGAAGGGATCAGCAGGGACCTTATCGACAGGGACATATGTGACATTCAACACACTTCAGTCGACCCATATTATGTTTGTCAAGGAGAGATCTTGCCTATTAAACCCGGTGGACTTCTTTGATTTTGACCCCGAAGACTTGGATCACAGATAACAGGACATACCGCCTATGTTCAGTTATCCAAGGTCTTTGACAATATCCCCCATTCATGTCTCATATCTCAGTGAAAATGCCCTATCTGAGAATTAAGCCATACAGTACTAGCTGGATAGTCAACTGGCTCACCAACAGAACACACACTGTCAAAGTTGGCAACTGCAACCCCCTCTACTATCCACTTACCAATGGAATACTCCAAGGATCTGTGCTGGGCCCTCTAATGTATGGAAACTACTTCCCTGAAGTGCAGGGAATGGTATATGGCCTGTGTTTTACCACATTTGCAGAAGACTGTAATCAGTTGCACTCATTTAAATTCCCCCAATGATGGTAGCATTATGCCCTCATACATATGGACATCACATTCACGATCAGGGAGGTCATAGCTCTGTTGTACTCCACCCTTATCAGACCACTAACTGAGTACAAGGCACTCTTCAGTCTGTACCTCACCAGACAACTGCAGCAATTGGAAAAAAAATAGAAGTTTGTGACAGGGAGAATGCAAGTTCTCCAAACATCACATACATAGAAAGACTACAAGCCTTTCACTGTACTCAGTATTCTGCAATCTGTTGAGTGGTGACCTATGCCTGACCTACAGAGAATTCTCAGACCCTGCCCAACTGGAAATTCTGGACATCTGCAAATCAAATGGGACATGAATGGTCTGATGAAGCAGTAACCCACAAAAGCGTTAACCTTTTTCCAATAAACTGTTTGCTGTTTTACATATCTTCTGGATATTTTTTTGGCTGGACCGTGGTGGTTTGACTCACTTATACTTATTTCTGGATAAGCTATGAATTTATGCAGGCCTGCCAATATCTTGTCTCACACATTGCCAGCTGATGTCATGTGCTGTAAATTCAGCTGCAGTCATGCAAAAGTCAGACTTGTGCTGTGGTGCTTGTATTAAGTGCTGTGTTCTATAGTCTGTGTACTTAGGTAGGGTTCTATTCTCACTGCAGTCAAGTGCACGCGCATGTGTGTGTATATGTGTGTGTGTGTGTGTGTGTGTGTGTGTGTGTGTGTGTGTGTGTGTGTGTGTGTGTGTGTGTGTGTGTGTGTGTGTGTGCTCTTTCTTAATATTACAGACAGCCTTTTACCCCAGCATGTGGGATGATGTTATTACCATATTCTCAATAGACACTGCTGATGTAATCAGCTATATCAGAATTTTGGATTTGCAGTCATCCCACCAGGGCATGGTCAAATACTGACCTGGAGTCCAGGTAGATGTCAACACATCCTATATCAGACAGATTACAGTGACATGGCTTTTATTCTACCCACATACATCATAACATGGTTTCCAGGCCTTGTGTTATCTTGCTGGAGAAAGCACTGTGGTCTCTTTAGCTGCTGCATGTGTCTGGCAAGGTATATGCAAAAGAGAACATTATAATGTATTACTCTTTTGATGAGGTTTGACTATAATGCTGTCATACAATCCTAAGATGTGAATATGATGGATTGACCTCTGATGTGCACCATACTTTTGCCCAGGAAAATCATTAAAGACTGAAGTTAGAAAGCAGTGATACAGATTTCAGTTTCTGACTTCACAACTCTTACAATAGCATTCACTATAAATGTACTATTATTTATTTATTTATTGACATTTGGTGACCGGGAAAGTCTGTCTGGGACAAAAACCCATTTTCAGGGGAGGCCTGGGGAGAAATGCTCCACAGTTACAAAGTTACAAGCCATGAATGATTAAACAATTTTAAACAATTTTAAACAATTTTAAACAGAGATAATTGACAAGATGTTAAATATGCTAACACAATAGTGTAGATCAGTAGTACAAATTAACATAGAGTTGATTAAGGATTTATGTAGCTTACATATTTGAAAAAAAAATTACCAGAAGTGATAGTTTGCATACAAAATGATTTCTTTTTATTTTATTAATTGTAGAAGTAATGTTGTGGAGAATGACAGATGTTTCATATGAGTTTAATATTGGGAGAAATGAAAGATAATGGTGGCAGTAGAAGAAGAAGAGGTTAGTTGAGGGATAGAAGAAGAAAGGAGAAAATTTGTGTGAGGAGTTAGCTTATGATATATTACAGAAAGATTATGCTGAGAATTATGGTAGAGGTTAAAGAACAGTATGTCAGCTAAGTTTAGGAGATAATATATGGAGAGGGTAGTGTAAGAAGATAGCAGGTTGTTACCGAGGCTAGGAAGAGAGTTGATAGTTGTTAGTAGCTTAGGGAGTTTTTAGAGAGGAAGAAAAGTAAGTAGAATATAGCATAGACAGTGTTTTTTAAGATAAAGATAGGTGTTAGGAGAAAAGAGGGTGAAGTGAGAGGGATTCTAGGGATAGATACAGTCGAATTAGCTTTTGTTTAGGTACAAGAGCAAATACAAGAGTTAAGGTAATATTCTTTTAAAGTAAATTTGAATGTCTTAAGGGATTCAATGGTGCTAATATTTGGTGGTACGGCATTCCATAGTTTAGCAATGGCATCTGAGTAAAGGCTTTGTCCGACTCTTTTAGTAGGTTTATACACTTATAGGTGTAGTTTGTTAGTGAAGTGGAGATTTCTGGGTGGAATGTAAGACTGTATATAATATGGGTTTTAAGGCAGGGCAGCTGTTGCATTTATTGAAGCTATCACCTGTCTAACTTTCCAAGGCCAATATAAGTGAAAGGTACAATGAGCAGTTCAACAACACAAATGCATATATATTAAGCATTAAATTAGCTATGCACCCTGAACATCAGATGCAACTTTTGTATCCCTGAATCCAAAGATTGAAAACAGGGATATGGCACAGTTATCATCACTTGTACAGGGTGTTGTGTGGGGGTCATTACAGACAGAAGTTAGAAAGTAATGGTACACACTGCATGTTCTGACTTCACAACCCTTACAAGAGCATTCACTATACAGTTGTGAAAGGTTGATGCTATCAGCTGTCTAACTTTCCAAGGCCAATATAAGGCAAAGGTATAGTGAGCAGTTTAACAACACAAATGCAGATATACTAAGCACTAAGTTAGCTATGCACCTTGATCATCAGACACAATTTATGTATCCCTGAATCCATTTGAAAGAAAACATGGATATGGCACAGTTATCATTACTTGCACAAGTTGTTTGTGTGTGGGTGGGGGTGGCAGGAAGCCTAGGCAGAATCAAAAGATCAGTAAGTTTGTGTCATAAGAAGTTGAAGAAGTCAGACCTTAGGATAAAACAACATATGGTCAGTGGGACAAAATGAGTAGCTGTTGTGGGTGTGTCTGTAGGGGTTCTCCACGTGAAATTGGTGTGTGAATGTCTGCATGAACACAATCAATCTCTGTGCTAGCTATACATCTTGGCCTGTCAGGCAGGTGTGAGCCATGAATGGTAGAGGTGACAGTTTATAATTGTTGTACTTGACCACAAGAACTGGCTCTACCAGAAGTTGCACTGGCATGTCCATGCCCAAGGTCAGATGCAGCGCTGTTACGTAAACTTGACTGATGTCTGCAGAAAGAGCTCTATTCAAGGGGATGTCAAAGACCACGACTCCATGCTCTGCCACATCTGGGTGTTTACAGTGCACTCATTGATGGAGCAGTGGAAGTATTTCCACTATGGGACCATGATGAGGCATGGCCACTTTGGCAGGCAGCAGATGCCATGACTGACCTACGCCTACAAGGATGCCGTTCCCCTCCCAGCAAATGTTCCATCACAGACACTGCTTGTTCCATGGCAGACAGCCTTGGTCCATCAAAGACACCCTTCATTCCAATGGGTCATTCATCCAATCCAGTGAATCGGCAATACAGAGGAGGCAGTCACACATTTCAGACTGTGCTACTTCCACAACCCTGAGCATTTGTCTGGAGCACATATGTGAACTTGCCTGTGCCTCTATGATGGCTCTAAACAAAAGTTGAGTGGTATGGGAAATGACACCTGCACCAGGTGGAGGAGGGGTGGCAGGCCCCCTCTGAGCACTCCTATCACTCCTCCTGAGTGGCACCTCACCCACACTTTGTCTATGGCCAGAGTCAACAGGCACTGAAGATGCACTAGCTATACTTCCTTGATCAATGTCCTCACCCTCCACCTATCTAATATCTGTGGGTTCAGTGGACTGGGTAGACATAGGCCTACTGGCTGTGTACAATGGAGATGCAGGAGATGGCTTTATATCAACCTCTGTGTCAGATTCAACCTCTGCACCCCCTTGACTGTGTCTCAGTTTGGCCACCATCATTATCAGAGTCTGTTGATACACTGACATCAGGTGGCACAGGGCCCACACCCCTGCTGTTATGATAATATGGGATAAAAAGGAAAAACACAAGAATACATTAATACCAGCACTAGTGTAGACAGTACAGCAATACACACATCAGGCTTGAGATCAAAGTCACACTCTACAATATTATTTTAAATTGCTCCACAGAACTGATATAAAATTACCATCTGCAGAAGACATACTGCGCTGTAGTCCAGATGGTCCTGGAAGAAGTTAAGCAAGAGGTAAAGGCAACATCATTACAATTAACAGTAACAAAGGGGGCATTACATTTACTCCTTTATATGTGCATTGTCTACTTTCAATAGGAATGTGGATGACAACTCCAACCTAAGTATATAACTGTAGCAATCTTCAGTTCCTCCTTCAAAAAGACATGTGACACAGAATTCATTTAATCATTTCAATTGTTTTACTATGCAACATTATTCAACTGTTCAGATAACAAAGCCTACCTGGAAGGTCATCTTGGGACATGCTTGTTGTCTCAGAAGGTGTTGCGTCCACATGTAGTACATGCTTTCCTGCACTCTCCTGGGAGCTGTCTGGATCTCTGATATTGGCCAGAAACTGTTTTTTTGGGAGTTAGGGATGGTTCACTTGCAGGCCCTTCCCCAATAGCCATTTGGTCACAGCCCCCTGCAGCTGTTCACGTCTGTGCAGTTGTTATCATGTCAGTGACCCTGTGGCACACCTGTTTGTATGTTCTGCCATGGCCACTCACAGCATTGATATCATGCACAATCTGCTGCCATATTGATATCCTTCAAGCCATATCTCCCTGTCCCATTTCCAGGAGAAAAGCACCATGTCACCGAAACCCATGCACAATAATTTATCTGCATCGGTGAAGGGGGTGGTCTCCTAACTGAAATATCATGTAGGTGTCCCAAAAGACAAAAGAAGTAAAATACACATAAGTATCACATAACTACAAAATAACTGTTTCCAGATAAAACAGAAAAGGTAGCCAGTCAGTATTACCCACTGGAGAAACATAAAACAGTCTACAGATGTGAAATACTAACAACAGGCAGGATGCAACATAAGGAGAGTAACAAGAGCAACATGTCCTTGTTTGTGCCATAACAGTAACTCACCTTTTCTCCCACCCACTCCCAAAAAGAACAGGTAAATAATGCATTTTGCTAACAAAACATCTTTGAAGTGCTAAAGGTCCTATCAAAGCATTTCAAGTGTAAAAGCCTTTATTTCACATTATTCTTAAATGCATTCCAGCATATACAATATGTAGGTGACAAAATTGGAGCATACCTGCTGAAGTTCAGTGCTCCTCTGTACAGATATATCTTGAAAAAAAGCATTTTTTTCAATCTTCCAAATATGTACAACTCACCTCACCATCCATTTGGCTAGCTACAGGATTGCCTTTTATAGGGTGTAGATTATTAATGGATTGCATCTGTTTTTGTGTTTCATAGATGATAATTACAGCATAAGCAGAAGAATTGCATGCTAATTAACCAGTCCAACATGGTAGAGTTATTCAACAAGCTATAAAGCATCCATGTGGCAGAGGTGTGACTCCGTGGGAGGCTGGCATTGAGATTACGGTGTTTACCTTACAAACACAAGGTCCAGGGTTTGATTCTCACATGGGATAATTGGCTAGGCTTAAAATGGCCCACAAGGGCAATTAGCCTAGTACTAATCTATGAACCTATGTAGACTCCATGCTGTTTTTTTTCCTGTAGATTTCAAAACTTTTGGTGTATAGAGATGGAAAGTCTACCCAGACAGAATATCAGGGGCTGTTGCCACTTTAATCAATTTGTATGTGCTAGAGCCTGAAACAAATACTGCTGCTGCTGCCAATAGGCATAGGCCAAGAATGAGAAGAGTTTCAGGTCCCGTTTAACTTTTCACAACCTACATGATGTGGAAATTGTAGAGCACTACAGGGTGGACAGGGACACACTACAGAAACTCTACAACTTCTGCCATCCTCAACTCAGTCAGAGCCAACAGAGGAGAACCCATCCCAGTGGAAACTAAGATGTGTGTAGCCCTTAGAATCTTAGCTATAAGTACCTTTCAGAGATGAACAGTGGGCATCCTCTGGGTATCACAGGCATCAGCATCCAGGATACTCCATCAGTTCCTGGATGCTATGCTCCAACATGCCAGTCAGCACATATATTTCCCCCATAGTTCTGAGGAGAAGGCCAGAATTATGCAACATTTCTACCGGATGGAGCACTAGCCTGAAGTATTGAGTGCTATAGATTGCACTCATGTAGAAATTAAGGCATCACATGGGGAACAGGGTAGGCTATACATTAACAGAAAGGGCTACAACTCTATGAACTGCCAAGTCATGTGTAATGTAAAGGGAATCATCTTCAATGTGTGTGCTGTTACCCTTGGCAGTTTTCACGACTCACATATTTGGCACACCTCCCAACTGTACCAGATGTTTGCTAGGGGCATATCCCACAGCGTCATTTACTGGGGAATGCAGGCTATGCACTGGAACCGTGGCCGATGACACTCATCAGAAGTACACACACACACACCCATGAAAGAGTGCTATAATGAGGCACACACTCAAATCAGAAATCTCATAGAGCATGGGTTTGGGCTGTGAAGTCACCTTCCCAACCCATTCATCTCCCACATTACATAAAGCACCTTCTTTAGACCCAAATCCCATTCTTCTCCTCTGGCCCCTCTCTGGCTTCCATGCTTATTCTTCTAAACTTCCACTCATTACGGATAAGTTTGTGTAACCACCTGGGCCCCTTCCTGGCCTACTATCCTTTGTAACAAACCTTGCTAAGTCCCTATTTCCCAATTTAGTTTTCTTATTTGCCCCTTTTTCCTGTCTTGTATTAATTTCTCCTCTCTTTTATTTTCCTTTACAGCTTGAAAGAACTCAGACTGCCCTCCCATCTCTGCCACATCCTACATTACTACTCAGTCTCCATTCTTTGTATTTGCCAGCTGTTAACCTCAGTGGGACGTCTAGGAAGATCATCCTAACTAGTCCCATAGTGTAGGTGTCAGTCTACAACTTTAAGCTGCAATCTAATGCAGTTTTTTTAGTATAAATAGTGGCTTGCACACTTGCAGACCCCAGAGGATGTCTATATTCCCCTTTTGTCTCCCATTTACATTTTCAGCTCTTTTAGTTCATTTACCTGTTCTTCCCCTCATAATCCACTAGATGGCAGTAGACATTCAGATGTAAGCCTTTACTTACTGCATAACTCCCTTTAAGTACTGCAAGATAATTACAGAATAACAAAACTAAACTAAAGAGAAACCCACGAATGTCTCCCATATTTTTTTACATGTACTAATATCCAAAACAACACAGGAGTGTACTTCTCCAAATACATTCAATTTCTCACCTCTAAAGATTGTCTTTCAGTAAAATACAGTACAACTTACCTGCTTTCTAGTATCCTGGTGCTGTACCTGACTGATTTCTTTTGGTATTCCTGCCTCTTGCAACTGGGCAAACCCACTCTGTTTGCCCTCGCTTGGCTCAGGCTCACTCCTCTGCTCTACCCTACCCCCATTCCCACCCACCCCCTCTTTAATTACAGTTATAGCTATCCTCATCCTGCCCACCCAACCATCCTCCAATAACAGGCCTCCTCCTCCACACTCCTCCCACCTATCCATCACATACACACCCATCCTCACTAGCTCCATACACTCCATCCCCTCCTCTTTTCTCAGACCCAATCTTCTCACCTCCTAACTCTACAACCTTCCTTTAAGCCCACCTCCCACTCCCTACAACTGCCCTGCCTCACAAAACAGTAATCCTAGTCACATCTCTGCCTTTCCACAACTTCAATCCTAATATACCTAGTCACATCTTTGCCTTCCCCTACTTCAATTCTAATATACCTTCCCATTCTCACTTCCCACACTACAACTCTCATCCTAACCTTCTATCATTTAACTTAACAAAGCTATGCCTCTTGTATTCAGCATCATTCTTTTGACATTCACTATCTACCTCTCTCTCCTTCTAAGACTATCAACCTTTCACACAAATTACATACCTCCCACACCATCCCCTTCCACATCAGCCCACATACACATCCTCCCCATTTACTCTGCCATCTGCTCCACTCTCTATAACACTGATTTATTATTACAAAATAAACCCATCACCCTCTCCTCACATCACAACCTTCCTTACAACTACAACTGCACGTACATACATTACCTAAAAAAGAAGCCCCTACCTACCAATTCCCATATTCTCAGTAATCTAGTCCTATGTGGTGACATACATCCTAACCCTGGCCATTCTCCTCCCTCTCATAACTTCCCTAATTCCACAAAATCCCTAAATTTTACCACAATTAATCTCCAAAATATTAGAAACAAAATACCCCAACTGCATGTATGGCTAAATCAACATAAACCAGACTTTACCACTATCACTGAAACCTGACCAAAACCATATATCAAAGACTCTGAATTTCTACCCCCAAACTACTCCTGCCTCAGAACTGATAGACTACATAAAAAAGATGGTGGTATTGTCTTATTATTCCCAAGCACTTTTACTGTAATCCCATATTCCAAACCAATTTCCATCTTTTCCACTGCAGAGCTACTTGTTACCTTCTTAAAACTTAACAATCCCAAAAGCCATTGCATCATAGTCATATACATCCCCCAGGTAATAATACACCTATTCTTGAAGAAATTCTTGCCTGGACAACCAACAATATAAAAAATGAAAGCATCATCCTAGGCAATGTCAATATTAACTGGCTAGATATTTCCAATGATAACCCCTGTACTGATATTAACCTTCTCATTTATACTCAGCTAATCTCTGACATTACTAGGCCCAACATTAAGGAAAACAAAGGTACAATCTTGGATTAGATCTCGGTCTCTGACCCAGAACAAAATCAGCTCCTCAGGGACTTTCCCAAATAGCATTAGTGATCACTCCCCAGCATTCATAATATGTAAGCCCACCTCCATACCAAACCTACACCATTATAGATACACTACAGATCTATCCCATTTCTCCCCACACACCTTCAATGATATCCTGCAGAACACTAACTGGAGCCCACTAAAACGTCTCCCACTCAACAAAGCTGTAGAATTCTTCAACTCTACATTTCTTAGGATCCTAAATAGTTTTGCCCCACTCTGGTTAAAAAGGATCAAGACAAAACATGCTATTTGGCTTGCAAAGGCCACAAAGCAAGTTATGTCATCTAGGGACAAAGCCTGGAAAGTCCGGCAAAAAAACAAAACACTGTCTAACCTCACTCAATATAAACAACTTTGCAATCAGGTTAAATGCCTAGTTATCAAAAACAAAAAAGATTACTTCAACACTATCCAAGACCAACAGAGACTTAACCCCAGGAATTTCTGGGGAGCAATCAACTCCCTTCTCCACCCTGGAACTAATAATTACCAATTTCCAAACCAAGAAAAAACACCCTCTGAGATAGCCTTCCTCTTTAACACCACCAGGTACTCCACCTGTACATTCCCCTTCAAAACCTCTACCTGCTTTCACAATAAAACCCATACCAACCTCCACCATAAAAAAGCCTGCACAAACTCAAAGTCTGTACCAATGTATCAGATAACTTACCCTCAGAATACTTACAACTCTCAGCTTCCTTCACTCCATATCTTATCTGCATCCTCCTCAACAGGTCTATTCAGGAATCCTACATACCTGACATCTGGAAAAAAGCATTTATCCTTCCACTTCATAAAGCCGGCAACAACTCTGACATTTCTAACTTCCATCCTATTGTGATTCTCTCCCCAATCTCCAAAATATTAGAGAAATGCATACACACTCAGTTCCTCAGTCATCTGATACAACAACAAATTCTCTCCCCCACTCAACATGGCTTTAGGTCTGGTCATAGTACTAAAACTGCCCTCATCTCCTTCCTGGACACTCATAATAGAGCTCGAGATGCTGGCTCCTTAGTCTCAGCACTCTTCCTAGATTTATCAATGGCATTCAACACCATTTCCCACTCCCTTCTGCTTACTAAACTCTCTAATCTTGGACTGTGTCCCCTTACCCTACAGTGTTTTATTAACTATTGCAATATTAGACAACAATCTACTAAATGGCAACACTCTTCCTCCCCTTTCATAACTACAAATACAGGTGTTCCCCAAGGCTCGATACTGGGACCTCTCTTATTCAGCATATTTGTCAACAACTTTCATTCCTATTTCACCCACAGTACTGTTATCCAATATACAGATGAATCAACTATCATCTGCTCTTCTAAATCCACCACTGCACTACAGTATCTCACCCAAGAAGCATTTACTTCCACTGAAACCTGGATGTCCCAGAACTACCTTGCCCTCAACCCCAATAAAACAAAACTTTTAATATTTACCCCCACAAAATCCAACCCTGTTGACAAGTCATTATTCAACATTCACTCCCTAAACAACAACATCATTGAAGTTGCCCCCAGGACCAAATTGCTAGGTGTCATCACTGATGATAAATTAACTTTCAACCTTCACATATACAGCAACATCAAAAAGAAAAACATCAAAATCTAGGTGCCCTATATTGGTACAGTTATTTCTTAGCCTCTCTGCAAAAAAGGCTCTGACCTCATCCTTACTACTTCCAAAACTTCTATATGGCACTCCCATCCTCACCAATCTACAGTCCTCCTTGAGTACAAAACTGGACTCTTGTTAAATAAATTCACTAAATTTGCTACTAATTCAAAATTTTCTACCCATCACTGTTCCTCACTGCATTAACTAAATTGACTAGAATCCCCTCACTATCTCACTTTTCTACAATTAGCTACAGCCCACAAGATCATCTACTACCCAGAAACCTGCCCTTCCCTCTCTCCATACTGACCATGTACATTCCAAACTGACAACTCAGGTCAGAAAACAAAATGTTACTATCCATAATGAGACCCAAGCTCTCAGCCGGTCAAATGTTGTACTCTGCAAAGCATGAAATAACCTTCCCCCATCACTCAGAACTATCAGCAACCCTGCCACTTTTAAAAAATCCCTCAAACTACATCTCTCCTCTCATTGGTTATGCTCCTGTACCCCAACACACAATGCCAATTCCTGATTTCTCTCCATGGTATTTCACCTCTAACTATTCCATTACTACCAATTCCTTCCCTTCATGCTCCTTACATACTACGTCCCAGTCACTTTATCCTGTCTCCCCCTAAGCCCTTCTATCTCCTCCTCTTCTTACACTGTACTTAACTCCTCACAGCTATGAACCTTACAGATATTACAGTCATGCATTATATGAATACATGTTATGTACCTTGCAGTTATATTTCATTCATGTGTTATTTGAACATATGCCATTTTAATTCATGACTATAATCATTCTCTGCTGTTTTTTTTTTCTTTCAGTTTTATTAAATGTAATAGAACTGCTCATTGTTTCTTTGTTATATGTATTCATTTTTTCTTTGTATGTAATTTTGTGGAGCTTTTCTCCCGGGGGCCTCCACTGCAAATGGGCTAATTCCAGACCCAGTGGACTTTCCCGGTTAAAAAAATGCAAATAAAATAATAAAAATAAAACAAACATCTGGGACAGCCCTGAAGTACAATCCATGGACATGTACAGAAATCTTCACAGTATGTGCTACTCTACACAACATAATCCAGAGGGAACAGCTGCAGCAGGATCAGCAAGTGGAATGGGCAGGCATCCCACCAACAACGCTAAGGTCACCACAGCCACAGACAGATGAAGCGTCAAAGGGGGAACCACAAGCTGCTGTGGGTGTAGGCAGACATAGGTGCACTCAGTATGCCCTTGTATTAAGTAAGAGACAATACATAGCACACTCACTCACCATCTAGGGGCCTAAAACCTTCCTCCCACTCACATACATATAGTAATATTGATGGCAAAACACACACACCAAACCAAACTGATAAAAATAATAAAACAGAAGGAAACCATCTGGTAAGTACAGTATTTATTGAGGCTATTTAGTGCTTTTGTTTGAAATGTATCAAGACTTCATCTGACATTGATGCCAGGCAACTCACACAACATTTACCTATCAATGCATTGGCTGTGTACTGCTTGCATCAGACAGATTCAGCCCTGAGCTAACACTGTGACAACTGCTGCATTTACAAGGTAAGTCCTGAACATGGAGTGTATTGTTTAATAATATTATGGAATATCCTTGTGTTTCATTACTTGGTGCAGTAAGCCAGTAAAATGTGGGAGATTTGTACAGACATTACCTTAACATGTGACAGCAGAGACTTATTTCACTTATATGTGTCCATTAGTAAGTAGTAGGCCTCAGGCATCACAGATTCACACAGTCATACCTCTCAAAAGTACTAATGATCACTGCTTGCCCTCAGTTTAGCACCATATATTTGTACTAGAAAATAATTACGGAGGGATGGTAGAAAGTAATGATACACATTGCAGTTTCTGACTTCACAACACTTACAAGATCAAACAACAGGCAGGATGCAAAACAAGTCAAGTAACAAGAGCAACATATCCTTGTTTGTGCCATAACAGTTACTCAGTTTTGTTTCCCCCCTCAAAAGAACAATATATCCCTGTATGTGCCATATCAGTAAGTCACCTTTGCTTCCACCACAAAAGAGCATTCGATGCTTGTTTGTGCCATCCAATCTGACCTTCAGTTTTGGCAACTGTATATGATATTACTCCCAGTTAATATACTCACATATTGTAAGGCCAATGATGTAGAATGGCTTACGCACTGATTTGTCTCAGAGTACTGATCAGATAACTGATGAATGACCAAAAACATAGAAAGATAAGACAGAGCTGTATATTTGCAAGTCATAATCATAACAGGATATATGATCATTAGGTGTACTATCTACAAATATAATACATTATTAAATGTACAAATAGCAGTTTATGGTTTGATATCAGTGTACATTCTGTTGCAGTTGGTCATGTGAAGAATGACTTCAGTTCTTTACTGCAAAGTTGTATGTGTACCAAAGAGGGATAAGGCATCCATCCTGTTTTCTGAAGGTTCATTAGAGTGAGAGTTGAAATCCAGTCCTATGTAGAAATATTTCATGTGTACTAACATTTTCTGCTGTTATGTCATACATTGCTTTTCCTCATTTCAACTATTTCTCAATTTTTCTTCTTTTCTTTTCTTTTCTTTCTTTTTTTTTTTTTTTTTGGCCACTGTTTAAGTGATGCCCTGCTTAGCTCAAGCATGGGAACCAGAGAAAAAGAATGTCAGGTTTGGTTGTGCTTATTTCATTTGCACAAAGCACAGCAGTGTGCAAACTGGATAAGTGGACCACCCAGAAGGTAGACAGCCAAAAATAGAAACCAGATACATTCAATTCACGCTAAAAATGGATAGCTATGGTTTTGTCCTATCTCTCGCCTGCACGTTCCTGTATTAATTTCCATTTTTTCTTTCCCCGCTTGCTCCCCATTTCACCACTGCTATATCCTCCCCATTTCTTTTCTTTAATGCATAGTTGCATGATGGTGTGCATTAAGCACCAGCAGGCAGCAACGGTAAAGCAAAAGTAGTTAAAATATTAGATACAGCTGTAATCAAACCCAGTACCATCTGGCCCCAAAATGGAACACATCACTACATTAACTACATTAATACCTGCTGCCATACAGGTGTATTCCACAGATGCAATACTGTCATACTTTAGCAATGTTGCCACTGGAATGGTTACATGACATTCCCCTATTTTACTAATCATTCTCAAGGTCTTCCTTTTACCCACCTCACAATGCTGTACAAACAAAATAAGCACAGCTAAACCTTTCATTCATTCCTCCATTGCTTGTGATTGTTCTAAGCACCATATCAAGCAAACAATGGCCAAAAAAAAAATAAATAATAATAATAAAAAAATGACAGATAAAACACAATTTGCACACAAGTGAAAAGCAGGTTGGATGTTAATGAAACAGATCCTGTGAATTGTACACTGCTTACCTACATTATCAACCATGATGGACATACATATAACACTTTATAAGTCTATCCTAACACACCCACCTGATGTAAGCATTCACAGTTGCCATCCATTAAGCATAAACACTGATGGAGTACCTGTACTATGTTTACATGTGCTACACAGACACAAGCATTTGGGATTCAGCAATTCTAATGAGTTCAAACCTCATTTGCATTTCACCATGCTGACAGTCATGAATCTACACCAGACAGCAACCAGGTAGCTTGGAAAAAACTGAAGAGGAGTCAAACTGTTTATGTGTTGAACACAGATGAGAGGATATTACTTTGGGATATATCTGCACAGAGGATTACAGATTTTTAGATGATATGCCTGCATTTCATAAGCTACATATTACATAAGCTGGCACATAACTATGAATAGTCTGTTTAATGTTTTTTTTTTATATTTATTTAGATTAGCATACATGTTTACACTTTTATCTTTCTGCATTACTTACAAGTGTACTGTTCATTGGGGGGGGGGGGGGCAAGCAAAGCCACATTTCTGTTATGGCACAAAAAAAGGATTATGTTGCACTATTATTACTCTCCTTTTGTTGCATCAGTTCTGTATATAATGCTGTCACATGTTAAGGACAGTTTTGTACAAATCTCACTCCTTTTACGTTATATTCTGCCCATGTAGACTCCTTTCCATGGCAGTATTTCAAAAGTTTTGGAATTCGCAGGGAAAGCCTACATGGTGTCTATGCGGTTGCTTTATATCTTGAATAGCTCCACCATGTTGAATTGGTTGATTAACATGTGAGTCAGTTGCTTGTGCTGTAATTTGCATGTCACAGTATTTACCTTGTTTGCTCAGGGGTGAGTACCTCTACTCAGTGGTTACTGAATCTAAACGTCTTCTCACTCGTGCGCATCGCACCACAATGTGCACACAGTGGGAATGACCATGTGAGCTTTAGTGAATCCCCTCATTGTTTTTTTCCTATGTTTTCATGCTTTCCTATGTAAAAGGTGCAGACTGCTAATCAGATATTTTTTTTTTACAGTTGTGCAAAGCTAATGTACTTATGAACTCTAATTTATAATGTTAACTGTCAACTAAACTGCACCCCCAACATTAGACAGACACTTGCACAAATACACACCTATGCACATACACATAGAATACAACACAAAACACAGTATTAGCAAATACAGCTACTTCCATGTCAGCATGAAAAACTAGTCTTACGGACCAGCTCCTGAATCTCTTTAACCTCAAGGTCTCAAATGGTTTCAGACCAGAGATGTGGAGAACAGCTTTATTTGTCCCCCTCCACAAGGATGGCCCTACCACACATCCTGACAACTACAAAGCAATAAACCTTATGACTCTCAACTTTAAGGTGGACTAGAATATCATTATGGAATCCATAAACTGAGATATTGTCATCCCACAATCCCTCAACCCTAGTCAATCTGAGTTTGTGAAAGGGAGAACCTTCCTACTTAACCTAATATACTTCTTTACAAGAGTCCCTAAAGCTAGTAATTAGAGGAAGACAGATTGGTGCACAATGTTTAACTTTGCCTGGCCACGTCCTTCAATAGCATTTCAGGAAATATCAACAAGTAATTAAACTAAATATGAACCTTTATGTAACCTACTGGATAGTAAACACACTTTCAGGGAGAACCGACTCTAATAGTATTGGGGCACACTTTCCTAAATAATGCTAATTACTAGTGGAGACAATGGTAGCACTCCCAGCAATTTTAAACAAACAAGTATGTTTATACTGCAGCAGAACTCTACTGCTTTAGCCTTTGAACAAGCTCTATAAACTTAGCAAACAATATAACAATGACACATTTTATAATTTAACTAAAGAGCAGTTCAAAGCCCTTAAAACTCTAACCAATAACAAAGAACTGGTGATAAAAAGTGCTGACAAAGTTGGAGGCATAGTTGTAATGGATATAAATTAACATACTCAAGCCATGCAGCAACTTCTAAATTCTGAAGACTACATCACCATTATTAGGCCTGATCTTAACTCAATAACGTCAAATATCATGCATATTTTGGAATATATGTGCACAGATCAATGCATCATCAAAGATTTGCTACATTACTTTAAAACTGACAAACTTAAAGTACCTATTATCTGTGGCATACCAAAAATCCATAAATCTATCACCTCCCCACCTATGCAGACTATTGTTTCTGCTTGTGGAAGGGCCACAGAGCCCATATGTAAATATTTAGACACAAAATTGAAAGTCAATTTTAAAAGGGAATGGTGCCATTCTTAAGGACATGGCTAGTTTTCTATACAAACTTTCACTATGGTTGACTAGAAGCACTGATGATTGTTTTCACTTTGGAACACTGGATTTCAATTCTCTGTTTACAGTTATTCCAAATGACATTGGATTTAAATCCATCAGTGACTATCTTTGTGAATTTTCAGATTACACACTAGCAGACATTGATGTTATATGTGATTTACTACTTCTGTGCTAACTAATATTGTATTTATCTTTCAAAGACAACTTTATAAACAGGTCAAGGGTGTAGCAATGGGTACCCTGGTTGCAAATACTTAAGCCAATATTGTGATATATAAGTGGGAGAGGGAGTTTATACTTCCTAACAACCCATATGTTCACAAAGTTGCTTTTCATAAGTATTTTGTTGACAACCTCTTCCTCATATGCAGAGGCACACCATCTGAATTCTGTAATTTTAAGCAATACAGCTCTAATACCACAATTTTTGCGCTTTAAAAATGATATATCAGCCTCCCAAATTCACTATATGGACATTACACTTAATAAACTTACATCTGTGGAAATAGAAACTGTGCTACACAAAAAAGAATACATATCTACACAAACTAGAATGCATCCCCCTCATATATACAATAACATAGTGAAAAATCAGTAAATAAGGGTAGCAAAACTGAACACAGATCATGACAACATGCTTACACAAATGCATACTACAGTGAATGATTTTGGCAGCAGGGGGTACAAGATCAATCATGTCAACACAATTAAAAGTGACATTTTAAATAAACAAGATACAGATTTTAAACCCTTATTTTTGCACCACAAGAGCCCACCACACAACATAAACAAGCTAATAAATGTAGATATATGCTCACATATAATAGGAAAATGTCCAGTGTTTAACAGGTTATATGGAGGTATTGGCCTGTCCCAACTACTGTTCCACAACTTACCAATATCGTAGATGAAACACCCAGTTTTAGTCATAAAAGAAGTGTCAATCTTATGAACAAACTTTGCTACAAGGAGCAACTGTTTACTTTTCCTTCATTCACAAGCATCAAGAAAGGGACTTTTAATGCAACAATTGTGGTTATTGTACCTATATATATTATTCTACCTATATATATATATATATATATATATATATATATATATATATATATATATATATATATATATATACTACAAACACACAGACCCAGCACCAATTCACAGCCCCAATAGCTGTACGCTCAATAAACACCAAAGTGCATGAATCACAGGGACGAGTAAAAATAGATTTATTCCACAATGGCAAGGAGCTTACAGATAAATTCCCCATGTCAAAAAAAGCATACCGGTTTCACCATATTGGCGTCTTCACTGCTAATTGAACCCAGAAGTCTCGCCAACAAACACTTAATTACCAACACTAAATTATAAATTTAAAGTGAACTCCTATGTAACACACATAAATACAGTCATATTATGTATACCTATATATATATATATATATATATATATATATATATATGTATATATATAGTACACAAAAAGAAACAAACAAGTATACAAACATGTTGACAGTAAAAAATAAAAATCCGCAAATACATCAATATATGTACCCCTGCATATATTATATGCATATATGCCTACACATTCAAAAATTAAACTCCAACAGGAAGAACATAATTGATATATAATATAGTTTAAATAATGGGCAAAAAATAACACCACTACCACCCAAACGTCTTGTGGAAGAAAACAAATTGTAAATAGAAAAATACTTAACAAAACTACCACGGCTTCCAGTATGATAAAAATCCAATTTATTGCATAAGACAAGAGCTTTCAGGTAGACACTCTACACTTCTTCAGATCCTTAAAACAATGCCTCAATACAAAACATTTTATAGCAGCAAAATCACAATCCAAATATCAATTGACTAATTAAATAATTGAATAATAGAACAACTAACATTAATTACCCTCCATATAAAAAGCTAAAACAATTTACTTAAAGCGCCGTGCATTCAACTCTGGTTTAATACAAATATTACTATTAAAACCAGGATAGATGTGTGCTTGTAACTTAAAAATCCATTTCAGTTCCATGCGTTCAATAAAATTATTATTATCACCACCTCTCTTATTCATTGCAACAACTTGTAAAACTCAAAAACTAAATGTATGAAGTGTAAATTCTACTATGTGCTTAGCTAGAGCATTGCATAAATTACTATGCTTAATGTCATACAGATGGTAGTACACTCTATCCCTAAGACATTTTGTGGTTTTACCTACATAAAAAACAGCTGCACCTATCACATGTAGCCAGGTAAATGAGGTTAGTAGTGTTACAGGAGGCACGGAATCTTGGTTCAAATTCATAACATAGAACTGGATGCTTACATTTTTGAACTTGTGTCATACTGCTACACATCTTACACTTCTTACAAGGGAAAGTACCAAGTTCTCCCTCTTGAGTTAAAGTACAAGTTCTACTACCACACAATATCTGTTTCATATTTTGATTGTTCTTATATACAAACTTAGGGTTTTCTCCAACCAATTTCATAGTATCCCTATCAGCCATAAGAAAATGCCAATTTCTATTAATAATTTCATGTACCCTCTTATTATCTGTAGTATATCTAGTTACTAAAGAGTTCCATATCTTCCTCCACATCATGTGGTATCTCTAGGTGCTAAGTTATCACTATCAGGAGAACTCACCCTCTCACTGTAATCTCATCCCTTAACCTAGAAAAATCAGACCCTCTATAGCCTCTATCTAAAAATAACTGTTCCGAAGTATTTACTTCCTGTTGCAGAACAGATCTATCTCCACAAAGCCTCTTCACTCTGTTTAATTGACCCTTCATAATGTTAGGGAAGATGTGTTTAAGATGCATACTGCTATAGTCCAAGTTATTATGCCAACATTCCTTACGCAACAAGCCTGTAGCTATTTTCCCCAAATTATTCTTATACAATTTCACATACAAAAAATCCAGGGTTTCAAACGAGTACATAGCTACAAACTTCAAAAAATCTGTTGTATTTTCCAAATACATAATAAATTCATTAAGGAGGGATATTGCCCTATCCCACAACATAAAAATATCATCCACGAAACATCTATAAAATTTTATGTGGGTACAAAAATCACTAGTGAACAAACATTGTGTCTCCCAAAAGTGAACCACCAAATTTACATAAGAATTAGTGCAAGGGGTGCCCATGGTGAGACCCCATTGCTGCAAATAAATTTGTTCTTCATACCTCAATACATTGTTCAAGAGAATCAGCTCAAGCAAAGTACATATTAAAATAATCTCATTACTGTCAAACATACGGTGTATACTTAAAAATGCACTTATGGATTCCATGCCATACACACTCTGTATGGAAGTAAATAAACTTTCTACATCCATGCTTACCATCAGTATATTACCACTTTAAGTTTTTAATTGTAGGCAATTATGTGTCAGGTGATGCATAAAGAGCTATTTAAATGGCAGTTTGCTTTTAAAATTTCATTAAGTCTGAAGAAGCATTCTGTGTAAGGTGAAAGTGCTTACTGTTTACTTTTCAATAAAGAGTTTTGTTGAGTATTTGAGTCAGTGGTGTACCTTTGTGTTTATGTTCCATATTTATTTATTCGATTGATATTTGGACTGTGATTTTGCTGCTATAAAATCTTTTGTATTAAGGGATTGTATTAAGGATCTGAAAAGCGTAGAGTGTCTACGTGAAAGCGCTTGTCTTATGCAATAAATTGGATTTTTATCATACTGGAAGCCGTGGTGGTTTTGTTAAGTCATTTTCTATTTACAATTTGTTTTCTTCAACAAGACCTTTGGGTGGTCCTGGTGTTATTTTTTGCTCTTTTGGTTGTTTTACATCCACACCTCCACATGGCTGATACTACTTTTCCTGAAAGGAATTCTGCTTTGCCTGTCGACAGGGAGCAGTTGACTTGGGAGAATGTTTTATTGCAGCATGATAACCCCTTGTTGGTTATGAACTTTGAAGGAAGAACTGAAGGTAAAGTACCGGATAAAATTGAGAATTTTCAACAGTTTGCTGCCATATTAAGGGACATGGAAAATTACTTGTATAATGTTAAACGTTATGTTTGGCAGAGACAGCATTTGGAAGCCTGCCTACATTTTCGTGTGATTCCAAGAGGCATGAGAGTGTTATGTATGCCCTCGTATGGTGACACACATGTGTTGCTACTCAAACAATGGCAGCAGTTAAATCTTGATTTAAGTTATCAGTACATGAGACTTATCATTAACTATTTTCGCCCCATTGAGCAAAAATTGTTAGAGGAAATACAACGATCACAGGGTAACATTCTTGAAAATTTAAGGGGGGACAGTTTGATAATGCATTGACCAACATGTATGTGAATATTTCCCTATATGAGAAGAAGTAGCAACAAATGAAGTAACGGAAATTGCAGAGGGATTTTATTGATTTTACATCCGGGAATGTATTTACATGGCAGAGTACTTCAACACAGATGACTTCACAATCTGAACCATGGCAAATCACCTTAAATTCTGAGCCAGCTCTTAGCCCATCCCTGAATACTACGGAAGTTAGTGCTTTGGTAACGGGGACACAGAGGGCTGGAGGGGAAATATCTATCACACCTTCACCATCGGTTGAACTTGATTATATCCCTCCACCTAACCAAAAGGCCCTCACTGTTGTGTCCATGGGAGCGAGACTGAAACAGCTCACTCCATGTATTTTGGATCATTTTTTACCCCTCCCAGTAAAACAATGGGAGGCTCAGCAGCAATCGAGATCAATGAGTCGTGGAAGGCAGAAGAAGAATTCTGGAGACAACCATGCTTCAAACAGAAGAAAGAAATATTAAATAATATTTTGGTGAATTTGTCAGACCATGAGCTCAGCAAAGTGGAGCTCTCTGTTCTCAATAAAGGTTTGACATTTATTTCTTCTTCTGCTAATGTAAGTGAATTACTGACTGCCTTAAGACATTTTGGGTGCAATATTGCTTTAAAATTGTTTTTTAAAGATGGTTCAGATAACTCTACTGTAAATGGTAAAGTGTATAGGAGGAAGAGTTCTTTCACCCCCTTACCACTGGCTCATGTTGAAGCTTTTATCAGAGCCTGTGAGAGGGATATATATGACACTTTATATCAAAAACATAGGGGTAAATTTCATAATTTAGATACAGCTCAGAGGCAAGCACTTTATTCGCTGAGGAACAATACTACATTATCTATCAGACCAGCTTACAAAAGAGGGGTGATAGTCCTAATGAATAGAGGTGTATGCATTGTTTATTGAATGATTTGAATACATATACAAGGTTAAATAATACTGAATATTGTAAAATTGTGAGTAATGTAAATGATACACTTTATGATCTACTTATGTGTAGACAAATTGATGACACGGTATATTCTTTCTTACATGTGGAATATCCATTAATTCCCTGCATCAAAGGGTCACCTAAGATCCACTATTCAATGCAGAACCCCCCCTATGAGACCCATAGTGGATGGAGGGGGATGGTGCACCGAACATCTTTCCATTTATATGGAAGGTAAATTAGGGCCCTTAGTGAGAGAGATTTCCACCATCCTAAAGGATACCACACAGTTTATTGATTATTTGAATAAATATGGAGAGAGTGCGGATATAGTGGACATACTGATGGTGACCATGGATGTACAAATTTTATTTACTTCCACACCAAATGTGTATGGCATGGAAGCCATAACAGCACTTTTAAGAATGCATAGTATGTTTGACAGTAATGAGGTTATTTTAATATGTACTTTGCTTGAGCTAATTCTCTCAAACAATGTATCGATGTATGAAGAACAAATTTATTTGCAGCGATTGGGTGTCGCCATGGGCACCCCTTGCGCTAATTCCTATGCAAATTTGGTGGCACACTTTTGGGAGACTCAATGTTTGTTCACTAGTGATTTTTGTACCCACATAAAATTTTATAGACGTTTCGTGGATGATATTTTTATGTTGTGGGATGGGAGAATACCCCTCCTTATGAATTTATTATGTATTTGGAAAATACAACAGATTTTTTGAAGTCTGCAGCTATGTACTCATTTGAAACCCTGGATTTTTTGGATGTGAAATTGTATAAGAATAATTTGGGGAAAATAGCTACAGGCTTGTAACGTAAGGAATGTTGGCATAATAACTTGGACTATAGCAGTATGCATCCTAAACCCATCTTCCTAAACATTATGAAGAGTCAATTTAACAGGATGAAGAGGCTTTGTGGAGATAGATCTGTTCTGCAACAGGAAGTAAATACTTTGGAACAGTTATTTTTAGATAGAGGCTATAGGGGGTCTGATTTTTCAAGTTAAGGGATGAGATTACAATGAGAGGGTGAGTTCTCCTGATAGTGATAACTTACCACTTTGAGATACCATACGATGTGAAGGAAGATATGGAACTCGTTTAGTAACTAGATATACTACAGATAAGAAAGTGCATGAAATTATTAATAAAAATTGGCATTTTCTTATGGCAGATAGGGATACTATGAAACTGGTTGGAGAAAAGCCTAAGTTTGTGTATAAGAACAATCAAAATATGAAACAGATATTGTGTGGTAGTAGAACTTATACTTTAACTCAAGAGGGAGAACTTGGTACTTTCCCTTGTAAGAAGTGTAAGATGTGTAGCAGTATGACACAAGTTCAAAAATGTAAGCATCCAGTTCTATGTTATGAATTTGAACGAAGATTCCGTGCCTCCTGTAACACTACTAACCTCATTTACCTGGCTACATGTGATAGGTGCAGCTGTTTTTTATGTAGGTAAAACCACAAAATGTCTTAGGGATAGAGTGTACCACCTTCTGTATGACATTAAGCATAGTAATTTATGCAATGCTCTAGCTAAGCACATAGTAGAATTTACACTTCATACATCTAGTTTTACAGTTTTACAAGTTGTTGCAATGAATAAGAGAGGTGGTGTTAATAATAATTTCATTGAACACATGGAACTGAAATGGATTTTTAAGTTACAAGCACACATCTACCCTGGTTTGAATAGTAGTATTTGTATTAAACCAGAGTTGGATGCACGGCGCTTTAAGTAAATGGTTTTAGCTTTTTATGTGGGGGGTAATTAATGTCAGGTTGTTCTATTATTCAATTATTTAATTATTCAATTGATATTTGGATTGCTGCTATAAAATGTTTTGTATTAAGGCATTGTTTTAAGGATCTGACGAAGCGTAGAGTGTCTACGTTAAGGCCCTTGTCTTATGCAATTAACTGGATTTTTATCATACTGGAAGCCGTGGTGGTTTTGTTAAGTCTTTTTCTATATATTTTAAATAAATATAAATATATAAATGTGCATATACTCATGCAACATATAGATCAACAATTTCAGCATATGCATGCATACACAGAGCTTCATTCGATATTTCGACATCATTGAATGTGGAACTGTAAGGAATATGGCTACAGGGTTTGATATACATGGATATTTGGACAATTTAGCAGCTGATATGGATGACATCACTATGTTTGCTGGAGGTGACAAATCTACAACGCAGATATATACTGATACGAGAAGGGAAACAGACATGGAAACTTGCTTTAAATATTTAACGGACAAATCTAAAAAGTTTAGGAATACGTAAAGCTGCTAAAGGCATATTTGGTGGCTGGAATTGCACCTAAGGGTTTACAGGTGTATGTTGAACCTGGCGTGGGCCAGGAAGATGAACATTTTATTAAAAAATGGTGTAATGTTCAGCAGGTAACATCTAAGTTATTCTTGGAATTGTTACTAGAATATTATGAAAAGTTTTTGGTGCCATATAAAGCTGAGGACAATGAATGTTATGAGCAGGTACAACTTTTTATTGCTGACAATAATTTTA
>NC_056737.1:1894762138-1894894638 GCF_019279795.1 Protopterus annectens
CCACCACACTATACTCCCATGTACATGCAGATGTACCCCATAGGAACAAGTACAGAGCAAACCCCAGAAACAAACCCACATGGTAGAACTATAATATGACCAAGCTTTACAATATAAGGAAAATAATTTTGACCAAAAGTAGGAAGAGTAATTCCTAGAATGTTAGAACCCTTGTCACTGAAATATGCAAACAACTCAGGAGCTTAATAAAATATGCCAAAGCCAAGTTTGAAGCTAAGATAGCTACCCAAGCCAAAGACAATTAGAAGTCATTTTTAGTAATTTAGTAATTTTTAGTAATTTTTTAGTTTTCAATCTCAATCTCAAGAGCAAAATGCAGCAATGTACTGAGCAGATTGTGAACAATGTTTCCTACACTGACGCTGAAGATATAGTTAACTTACTGGCCAATAAATTTAGCTCTAGCATTACCCTCTCTCCCATTTCTCTATCCATCAATATATACCTGGAACTATCTCACCTCCAACTATCACATAAGATCGAGTCTTAAAAGTGCAGTCAAAAGCTAAAAATACTACATCGAAAGGTCCTAACAATATCCCTGTATGCATCTTAAACAGCATGAAGAATGATTTAGCCACACCCCTGACAACACTGTTCAACACTGTTCAATCTCAGCCTCCATATAGGTTTTGTACCAATTTAATGGAGAACAGCTACAATAATTCTCCTGCATAAGGGAGGACCTTCCACAGACCCCAGGCAATTACAGACCCATAATTCTGACCAGCATCATATGCTAAGCCATGGAATGACTTACGTTCCTTCGCTGTTTTCAGCTTTTAGACTTTGAATTTCAATATATCAGCATTCACTACTTTTAGCATTTGCTGATGTGATATAGACCCTGGCCAAATATTTTAGCAATATTCATCACTAAGGCAAAGTAGAAAAGTTAAATAAACTTGGAGTAAACTCCTGTCACCCAATAGATTGCCTAATGGCTCATAGATAGAATGCAGATAATCAAAATAGGGTAAATTACCTCTACAAAGTGAACAGTTACTAGTAGAGTCCCACAGGGCTCTGTTCTGGGACCCTTCCTGTTTGGCATCTATTTTGCTGAAGTAAAAGCCAATGCCAAAAGGCTGTGATTGACTATTTTGCTGAAGTAAAAGCCAATACCAAAAGGCTGTGGTTGACTAAGTTTGCAGATGACTGCAAGATAGGAGCAATCACTGAAACCTTAAATGACTTAGCAATCCTGCAGGAACTTTTGTCTCAAAAATCATGATCTTAAACTAAATGCCAAAAAATAAATTATTGTATACTTTGGGAAATCATCTACCCCAGGGAACTACCACATTGACAATTCGCCTCTAAGAGTTAACCCAATTATTTGGAATTTGTGATCTTATGCGGACAGTGCCCTAACTTTTGATTAACATGTATCTGTTGTTATAAGAAAGTCTTTCTATATTGCACAGCTTATAAACAAAGAGATGTGTCTAAACCTAATGATATCATTGTCTGCCTTTACTTAGCCTCATTAGGCCAATCATTTAATATAATGCTCTCTTTGGCATGTATCTATCCAGACACCTGCAACAAATGGAATGCCCACAGAGGTACCTTACTAAAAGGCTACAAGGCGTAAAGGACACATTTTATAAGGAGTGACTCAAAGCCCTGTCACTATACTTGGTATCCTACAGACTGCTAAGATGGGATCTGAGTCTGGTATACAAGCCATCCTTTGACCCAGAATTGGTGGATTTATTGCACTTCAGCAAGTCAAATGGCATAATAAATACTCTGTCTAGAGCTCTAAACTTCTTTTGCAATATCAACATAATGGTTTTGAGGGGCAGGTATATTTCACAGAGTATACCATTTCTGTAGAACACACTCCTCAGCCACATAAATAAAATTTATCTCTGTCCATTTTTAAGCACAACTTAGATCTATGGATGTGAAACAGAAAATTTACTCCATGACTGCCCCCTTGTAATACTAATGGACAGATACAGCTGCTAAGTGCTTTATCCCATGCATGGGTTCCCTCAAATTATCTATGGTATAATACTATTTATTCTCTCTATAGGTAATATATAATTATCGACTATGGGATGGGTAAGCCAAATGTATAACTAAATAGGACAGGTTATTTCTAGCACAAAAAGGGAAACTGGCTGGGTTTAAAACGGCCTAAAATGGTAGCTAGCCTAGTACTTGCTTATGAGCCTATGAACCTAGGAGAGGATGAGTACCTGTAAATTCAGCCCAGAACTGGCCCCTCACTCCTTTAGGAATATAGGCAGCAAGTAGTGGGATTTTTAGTGGCAGTGTTAAAACTAATCTACCTGATCTACTGCCTAGTTATATCTTACAAACTTATGAGCCTATAAAGCCCTCTGTGATAATTAGCAAGCAAGTTAGTAAGTGCCTGGGGAAAACCCTGGTGAATTCTTATTTGGAGTTTTAGGCGGCCTAACATTCTGTAGACAATTTGTGCCAAAGGCCATTGTCACACAGCCAAGGAGAAAGTTTAACTGCCTAAGAAACAGCAAAGTTCTGTGTAAATTAGTAGATAAACTTACAAAGAGGTTTGGTTATCAAAAAAATAAATAGTTGTAATAAGAACTGGGAACACTAATTATGTTTACTGATGAAATGATGCATGCAAAGAGATTCTGGTAATTATGGAAACAATGATGAATTACTTTTAGTTATTGGTTAATTAAGCAATAACCAGCTACAATAATTCTCCTGCATAAGGGAGGACCTTCCACAGACCCCAGGCAATTACAGACCCATAATTCTGACCAGCATCATATGCTAAGCCATGGAATGACTTACGTTCCTTCGCTGTTTTCAGCTTTTAGACTTTGAATTTCAATATATCAGCATTCACTACTTTTAGCATTTGCTGATGTGATATAGACCCTGGCCAAATATTTTAGCAATATTCATCACTAAGGCAAAGTAGAAAAGTTAAATAAACTTGGAGTAAACTCCTGTCACCCAATAGATTGCCTAATGGCTCATAGATAGAATGCAGATAATCAAAATAGGGTAAATTACCTCTACAAAGTGAACAATTACTAGTAGAGTCCCACAGGGCTCTGTTCTGGGACCCTTCCTGTTTGGCATCTATTTTGCTGAAGTAAAAGCCAATGCCAAAAGGCTGTGATTGACTATTTTGCTGAAGTAAAAGCCAATACCAAAAGGCTGTGGTTGACTAAGTTTGCAGATGACTGCAAGATAGGAGCAATCACTGAAACCTTAAATGACTTAGCAATCCTGCAGGAACTTTTGTCTCAAAAATCATGATCTTAAACTAAATGCCAAAAAATAAATTATTGTATACTTTGGGAAATCATCTACCCCAGGGAACTACCACATTGACAATTCGCCTCTAAGAGTTAACCCAATTATTTGGAATTTGTGATCTTATGCGGACAGTGCCCTAACTTTTGATTAACATGTATCTATTGTTATAAGAAAGTCTTTCTATATTGCACAGCTTATAAACAAAGAGATGTGTCTAAACCTAATGATATCATTGTCTGCCTTTACTTAGCCCTCATTAGGCCAATCATTTAATATAATGCTCTCTTTGGCATGTATCTATCCAGACACCTGCAACAAATGGAATGCCCACAGAGATACCTTACTAAAAGGCTACAAGGCATAAAGGACACATTTTATAAGGAGTGACTCAAAGCCCTGTCACTATACTTGGTATCCTACAGACTGCTAAGATGGGATCTGAGTCTGGTATACAAGCCATCCTTTGACCCAGAATTGGTGGATTTATTGCACTTCAGCAAGTCAAATGGCATAATAAATACTCTGTCTAGAGCTCTAAACTTCTTTTGCAATATCAACATAATGGTTTTGAGGGGCAGGTATATTTCACAGAGTATACCATTTCTGTAGAACACACTCCTCAGCCACATAAATAAAATTTATCTCTGTCCATTTTTAAGCACAACTTAGATCTATGGATGTGAAACAGAAAATTTACTCCATGACTGCCCCCTTGTAATACTAATGGACAGATACAGCTGCTAAGTGCTTTATCCCATGCATGGGTTCCCTCAAATTATCTATGGTATAATACTATTTATTCTCTCTATAGGTAATATATAATTATCGACTATGGGATGGGTAAGCCAAATGTATAACTAAATAGGACAGGTTATTTCTAGCACAAAAAGGGAAACTGGCTGGGTTTAAAACGGCCTAAAATGGTAGCTAGCCTAGTACTTGCTTATGAGCCTATGAACCTAGGAGAGGATGAGTACCTGTAAATTCAGCCCAGAACTGGCCCCTCACTCCTTTAGGGAAAGGGGCAGCAAGTAGTGGGATTTTTAGTGGCAGTGTTAAAACTAATCTACCTGATCTACTGCCTAGTTATATCTTACAAACTTATGAGCCTATAAAGCCCTCTGTGATAATTAGCAAGCAAGTTAGTAAGTGCCTGGGGAAAAACCCTGGTGAATTCTTATTTGGAGTTTTAGGCGGCCTAACATTCTGTAGACAATTTGTGCCAAAGGCCATTGTCACACAGCCAAGGAGAAAGTTTAACTGCCTAAGAAACAGCAAAGTTCTGTGTAAATTAGTAGATAAACTTACAAAGAGGTTTGGTTATCAAAAAAATAAATAGTTGTAATAAGAACTGGGAACACTAATTATGTTTACTGATGAAATTATGCATGCAAAGAGATTCTGGTAATTATGGAAACAATGATGAATTACTTTTAGTTATTGGTTAATTAAGCAATAACCAGCTACAATAATTCTCCTGCATAAGGGAGGACCTTCCACAGACCCCAGGCAATTACAGACCCATAATTCTGACCAGCATCATATGCTAAGCCATGGAATGACTTACGTTCCTTCGCTGTTTTCAGCTTTTAGACTTTGAATTTCAATATATCAGCATTCACTACTTTTAGCATTTGCTGATGTGATATAGACCCTGGCCAAATATTTTAGCAATATTCATCACTAAGGCAAAGTAGAAAAGTTAAATAAACTTGGAGTAAACTCCTGTCACCCAATAGATTGCCTAATGGCTCATAGATAGAATGCAGATAATCAAAATAGGGTAAATTACCTCTACAAAGTGAACAATTACTAGTAGAGTCCCACAGGGCTCTGTTCTGGGACCCTTCCTGTTTGGCATCTATTTTGCTGAAGTAAAGCCAATGCCAAAAGGCTGTGATTGACTATTTTGCTGAAGTAAAAGCCAATACCAAAAGGCTGTGGTTGACTAAGTTTGCAGATGACTGCAAGATAGGAGCAATCACTGAAACCTTAAATGACTTAGCAATCCTGCAGGAACTTTTGTCTCAAAAATCATGATCTTAAACTAAATGCCAAAAAATAAATTATTGTATACTTTGGGAAATCATCTACCCCAGGGAACTACCACATTGACAATTCGCCTCTAAGAGTTAACGCAATTATTTGGAATTTGTGATCTTATGCGGACAGTGCCCTAACTTTTGATTAACATGTATCTATTGTTATAAGAAAGTCTTTCTATATTGCACAGCTTATAAACAAAGAGATGTGTTCAAACCTAATGATATCATTGTCTGCCTTTACTTAGCCCTCATTAGGCCAATCATTTAATATAATGCTCTCTTTGGCATGTATCTATCCAGACACCTGCAACAAATGGAATGCCCACAGAGGTACCTTACTAAAAGGCTACAAGGCGTAAAGGACACATTTTATAAGGAGTGACTCAAAGCCCTGTCACTATACTTGGTATCCTACAGACTGCTAAGATGGGATCTGAGTCTGGTATACAAGCCATCCTTTGACCCAGAATTGGTGGATTTATTGCACTTCAGCAAGTCAAATGGCATAATAAATACTCTGTCTAGAGCTCTAAACTTCTTTTGCAATATCAACATAATGGTTTTGAGGGGCAGGTATATTTCACAGAGTATACCATTTCTGTAGAACACACTCCTCAGCCACATAAATAAAATTTATCTCTGTCCATTTTTAAGCACAACTTAGATCTATGGATGTGAAACAGAAAATTTACTCCATGACTGCCCCCTTGTAATACTAATGGACAGATACAGCTGCTAAGTGCTTTATCCCATGCATGGGTTCCCTCAAATTATCTATGGTATAATACTATTTATTCTCTCTATAGGTAATATATAATTATCGACTATGGGATGGGTAAGCCAAATGTATAACTAAATAGGACAGGTTATTTCTAGCACAAAAAGGGAAACTGGCTGGGTTTAAAACGGCCTAAAATGGTAGCTAGCCTAGTACTTGCTTATGAGCCTATGAACCTAGGAGAGGATGAGTACCTGTAAATTCAGCCCAGAACTGGCCCCTCACTCCTTTAGGAAAGGGGCAGCAAGTAGTGGGATTTTTAGTGGCAGTGTTAAAACTAATCTACCTGATCTACTGCCTAGTTATATCTTACAAACTTATGAGCCTATAAAGCCCTCTGTGATAATTAGCAAGCAAGTTAGTAAGTGCCTGGGGAAAAACCCTGGTGAATTCTTATTTGGAGTTTTAGGCGGCCTAACATTCTGTAGACAATTTGTGCCAAAGGCCATTGTCACACAGCCAAGGAGAAAGTTTAAATGCCTAAGAAACAGCAAAGTTCTGTGTAAATTAGTAGATAAACTTACAAAGAGGTTTGGTTATCAAAAAAATAAATAGTTGTAATAAGAACTGGGAACACTAATTATGTTTACTGATGAAATGATGCATGCAAAGAGATTCTGGTAATTATGGAAACAATGATGAATTACTTTTAGTTATTGGTTAATTAAGCAATAACCAGCGACGTCAGTGTGGTATATTAAGATTTACCCACTGTTGGTGTGGTTTAATCATGAGAGCAAAGCCCGAGTAATTAAATTAAGCCATCCGTGGGTAAATCTTAATATACCACACCACGGAGTCAGTTATTGCTATTATACAATAACATTATTTAAGAAAAAAATACTTACTTTTCTTAAATAATGTCTTTGCATAATGGCACCGTGATGTCCTTCTGCGGCAGGTAGATATGTTGCCTTTTTTTATGTACTGCGCATGCGTATGGGACTTGCATTCCCATGCATACCTAGTACATCAGTGTTTGGAAAGGAAGAAATGGAGGTCTCCATTGCTCCATTTTTGCTTTCTTTTTTCTATTTTTTTTTTAAGTAAAAAAAAAAAAAATCTTTTGGACAGTTTAGAGGTAGGAGAGACAGAAGGGATGAACTACAAGGGAAATTGGGTATGTGTCTTTAGTTTTGAATAATGTACCTGATTTTCCTAGTATTTTCTCCATCCTGTCTCACTGCTATGTCCTGAGTCCGGAGTCTGGATTACAGATTTTTGTTTTTATTTTTTAAAAAAAAATAAAATAAAAGATACAGTATATAGCAATTGAAAAAAGTCTGGGCAACCAAACCTTTTTCCATTGGTATATGCTAGGATTTACAATGGCACGCTTACTGGGCTGAACAATCAGTGTGCTAGTTTTGGAATATGAATGACCAGTCATTGTATAATTTGAAATTTTAGAACCCATTGTCTGCAGATATCTATGACCATGGTTAGACCCCTCATTAAATGTCCTACAACGTAAACAATTTCTTATTCTGGTCCAGGAAAATGTCTCATTTCATATCGTCCAAAGGCAAAACTGTCATAGGCAAAGGTGTCCTTTCTTCTTCATCTAGAATTTGCTCCAACCTTAATTTCCTCCACATCAAAGAAGAGTGCATTTCTACCCCAGTCCATCTTTAACAATATCTGCTGGTTTATAACACTCTTCCCTGAAAGCAAGCATAATTGTTTCACCCTTGCCAAATAGCTCTCCATAGCTCAATGAATCACCCTCCTCTTTGGGGCTAATGATATTAAAACTCCAACTTAGAATCATTCCTCTTTCCCCTCCAGCAGGATGGCACAAAGATATGCAAAACTCAACCAGATATCTTTGTCCATCTCCATCCACAAAATCCTAACCATATACTCCAATCTTAGTCTAATAAAACACTTCTCCATCATACTTCCTGAAATCTGAGTAGTCATCCTCAAACATATAAAATTCACTCCATTAATTCACAACATTCAGGAAAACTTTAAAAGCATATCTTTCTAATCAAGCAAAATGCAAATGCTTCAACAATGCTTCAGCAATAAGAGATAGCTCTTAGGGTGGTATGAACAGTCATTGCTTGAATGAGTTAAGGATATCAGCGCTGCCCACGAATAAGTTCAGCAAAGCCAAGATTCACAGCAGCCATATATGTTAACCCAGGATGGTCATGAACAAGCCAAACAAATAAAGTCAGAATGAGATGCAATTGAGGAATGATGCAAAACAGCATATGCTAATTAAGCATTCTCTCAACCTCTGTGATTCATAGTGACATTTCTCACTTTTCCATGTCATCTGTAAATACATTGCATAAAGAGAAGTCTTGCCTATACTATTTACTTTGCAGCTTGTGAAAATGCTGTCACTTGCTGTTAGCCTTGCTCCTTCCCATTGTGAACTGTCTTGGCTGAGCTAAAACCCCTTGAGCCCAGCAGTAGTCTTCAGTCAACATGGTGGAGATATAGGCAGAAGATAACTCACTATAATTTAGATAGTTGATTGGTTTAGAGTGGATAGGCATTTTATAAGGGTCTTACTGAGGATATATCACCCCCATAGGGGAACTGGAGGAATGTCTGGACTTCCTATACCTGTGGATACTATGGTATGTATAGCATTCATTATACTTAACACAGGGACCATCCTGATACAGACTGGGGACACGTTGCATATCTCACAGACTTCTTCCTCAAGGATACTGCAACAGTTCTTGTGTGTACTCTTGGCACATCTGGATCAATACATCTATTTCATGGTGTCACCTCAGGACCAAGCCCAGAGTATGCATGACTTTTATGGGATGGCATGTTTCCCTTGAGATACCCGATATTTATTTGCACCCATGTTGCAATTAGAGTCCCTTCTGGTCCATAGACTAAGCATTACCATAATATAAGAAGGGCTAGCATTCAATTTAATAGCAAGGTAGTGTGTGAGGCATAGGGTGCATTACGAACATCTCTGCCCAGCATCCTGGCAGTGCATATGATTCACATATTTGGCATACTAGCTCACTCTACCACCTCTTCCTACCTACGTATCACAGTCCCATCAAAGAACAAGGTAGCATGAACTGGAAATAAGCTGCAAAGTAAACTTTTATTGTAGAACATAAAATAGGTTAAGCGCTTTCATCTACAATGTGTAGACTTCTTCAGAACATTACATACTTTTAACAGCTGGGTCGTATACAGTTCATAGAGCAATCAGTGCAATAACTCAATAAGCACCAATAAACATTTAAAGTGCACTCGCTAAAGACCTACATTTCATATTTGTCACATTTCTTGTTCACTAATAAAATTGTATATAAAAGTCTTATATTATAATAATAAATTAATATACCATACATCAGGTTAAAAACTTTTCATTGTAGTAAATCGTATGTGTTTATATAGCTTTAAACTCTTGCTTCAAGTACTGATTTAATAGAAATAAATTCATTAATACCTGAGTATACTGCTGCATTCAATAATATCTGCCATTTAATCTCACTTTCACCCAGTTTAGTCCTAACATTCCCTCCCCTAGGGTTTACTTTAACTTGTTCCAAAATAGCAAATTTAAATAGGTCAAAATTCAGGCTTGCTTCTAAATGCCTATACAATGCGTTTTTTGTAGCCTTCTTCCTAATACTATAGTAATGATCATATATGTGGTTCCTAAGGCACCTGTCAGTTTTCCCTACATAGTAACTTGGGCACTTTACACATTTCGCCAAATATATCACATGCTGTTTCCTGCAGTTGCCCTTTTTAAACCTGACTGGTGTACTATTGGAATTATTAAGTGTCAGGGTACTGTCTTCAAGTATGGCGAAACATCGGTTACAATTCCCACACTTCTTAGTTCCACCTTGTGTCACCAAAGATTTTTTTCTATATGTTCCACATTCAAACAACTTCTTCAAGTTTGAGTTAATTTTGTAGACGAAGTGTGGTTTGTCCCCCAATTTCCCCTGCACTCCTACATCACTATTTAAAATATTCCAATTTGTTCCTATTATTTTCTGTAAACCTCTTGTGTGTGGACCATACTTAAAAATACAAGCTCGCTTGTAATTAATACCACTTCTATTATCATCAAATGCTTCATTAATGTACGCACAAGCATTTCCCTCATTGCCTAGACCTATTCCTATCAGGGGTTTATATTTTTTTCCCCACTCATTCTGGACATAGTTACTAATGTCAGTTATTAGATGTCTTGGATAGCTGCATTTATTAAACATCTCACCAATGTTTTCCAACTCTTTAACCATCTCAAGATAGTTCGAAGTCATACGTGCGGCCCTAATACATTGACCTTTGAATATACTCCGTTTTTGACTCATTGGGTGACAGCTTGAAAATTCCAAGTGAGAATTGCTAAAAGTGTCTTTCCTATAAATTCTTGATTCAAAACCTGCTGCAGTAGTATAAATAAATGTGTCCATGTAAGAAAGACCTATCTTACTAGCGCTATGCGTAAATTTAAAACAATCACTGATAGTATTTAAATCACGTAAAAAATTATTGACTTCATCCATGGTACCATTCCATAATATAAAAATATCATCCAAATAGCGGACATAACAGCTGATGTATATAAAATATCGACTTTTGAACACATGTTCTTCTTCCCAGTCCAATAGTACCAGGTTAGCGTATATGGGGGCACAAGCAGCCCCCATTGCCACTCCCCTAGTTTGTCTGTAATGTTCGCCTTCAAAAAATATAAAATTGTAATTTAATACTATGTCCATAAATTCATGTATAAGCAAAACCTTATCCCAGGATAGCTGTGCATACTTCTGAATACGTTTACCAAATCTCATCATCCCTTCTTCTCTAGGAATACTAGAGAAGAGATCAACTACATTGATAGTTAAAAAAAAATCAAATTCTTATTCCACAAGTCTTGTTTTAACCGACCTAAAAAGTCCCATGAGTCGATCACAATATGAGGGACCTTCCTATATATTGACTTTAGCCATTTGTCTATAACTGTATATAATCCAGCTGTTAAAAGTTAGTAGTGTTCTGAAGAAGTCTACACATTGTAGATGAAAGCACTTAACCTATTTTATGTTCTACAATAAAAGTTTATTTTGCAGCTTATTTCCAGTTCATGCTACCTTGTTCTTTGATGGGACTGTGCTACTTATACAGCAGAATATTAGTTTTTAGTGTTTTTTATTTCTTGGTTGATTCCGCTGTACCATTATTTGTTTTACCTCTTCCTGCCTGGTAGGATGCTCAGTGGTTGGTAAGTGGAAAAATATATATATATTTTTTGATTCATTCTGAGTCATCGAAACTGATTTCAGCAAATAGTTAAAAAATGAAAACCTGAAAACCATTCTCCAAAACTACCTTGAATGAACAACTCGATAATTAAGTTTTTGCAGGGGGTGCAAGCCCCCTGCACCTCCACACATTCGGACTTATATATACCAACTCCAAGGTAGCACAAAAGTGGAGTGAAAAAACAAACTCAACATACCTCTCAACCTGTTAGTGCAAGAAATCTAGACACAGCCCAACAAAATAGGGAGACAATGCCAAAAATAGGGATATATTTTAATTATTGTTCTTATAATCTTACAAATATGCTGGTTAACAGTGTTTATTTTAACATACATTTTCTGAAGGAGCTGAAGTCTGAAACTCAAATATATGTCATTATTTAGTGACTTCATTCCTCAGATCATCCCAGTTATTTGCCAGAAATCCACAGATTTTATGAGGAACAGACCAAAAATATGAGTCAAAAATCTGGGCATTCTGTGAAAATCTGGACAGTTCAGAGATATGAAACTCAATTGTCGATGAAAGTAATTTTGTCTAGCAGCACTCACTCTTTTTCCATTTGCCAAAATTATGTTCAACACAATGTACTCCCATTTTCTTATTTTGCAATTCAAGGTAAAATTTATTGCTGAATACTAAACCACTTCTTCTATGTTTTGTCACCCCCCCCATTTCTCTCTCCCTCTCTCTCTCCCTTTTTTTTGTTTTAGGTGATGTTGGATATCTACTGGATCCATGGCTTATGACAGCAGTGTGAAATCCAAATGGAGCTGCAGAAGAGACCTACAATACAGACCAGACCCATATTGTCAATGAGAGGGTGTTTGGCTTCCAGAAGAGTTGTTTCAGGTGCCTGGATGTGTTTTGCAGTGGCCTTCAGTATAACCCAGCTACTGCATGCAAGATGTTTACTGCATGTTGCATTCTTCGCAACATGATTATGTGTCATTCTGGTGATGAAGTGACCCATATTGTCACTGCAGCTCAATTTATCAATCCCAGTATGACTAATGATGCCAGATGGCAGCAATATCAAGGGACTCTATGTGTCAGGCTTGTGCATGGCATATGACTGCACTGGTAAAGAGGCAGCGTCTAGTACTGAACTATGGACCATGACATTCAAGTTTGTGTTTCCTTTATTGAAAAAAAAAACACATAGAGGACACTTGATGCATGCAGTGATTTCTGTAGGCTATGCTGTGTGGTACTTGGTCTTCTGTCGCTGTTCATCTTGCATTCCTTGTCATATTTAAATAAATATATATATAGTTCCCCTTCACAAGATCAAATGGATGGAAGCACAAAATTCATAAACTTGAGACGAGAATCTCGAACTTCCATTCACTCTAAATTGTGAATGGGAGCCTTAGGTTTAAAAAAATAAAAAGTTAACTTACCTTATTGCAGTGGGCCAGGTCCCCCTGTACCCTAGTAGTTTAAATGTGAATGTTCCATTACCGCACTATAGCGAAGGAATGGATTTCCCTTTCCTTCACTATAGTGCAATCTCAGAGTAGGTATATTTAAGTAGGGAGGGTGTGGGGGGTGCAGGGGGGTGAAGCCCCCTGCGAAAACATTTGAAAGGTGTTTTTTTTTCTTCTGTCCCTTTCATATGTTCGAGTTTCTCTAAATTCAAGATTCTGGTTTCGAGTTTATGAGTTTCGAGTTTAGAGACATTTGATCATATGAAGGAGAACTATATATATATATATATATATATATATATATATATATATATATATATACATATATATATACATATATATATATATATATATATATGCTTTTTTATTTATTACTGAACAGTTATTCATATTATTGTTTATAAAAGTCACGCCTGAGTGCTCAGAGACTCCTGTTCACTACTGCACTATAATAATCACTTGTAACTGTTTTGTACAATAAATACTAGTTAGATGGCTTACCTAAGTGTGCATATACTGAAAGCCATTAGGTGGTACAGTTGGTAGAAACTGTTAATTCAGTGTTTAACTTGAGTGTATACTTGGCATTTTAATGAAAATATATCATATAGATATATATTTGTAATATTATGGAATGTTCTCTCAATTTAAAATATGTTGCCTATTGAGTTATTGCACATCAGATTATTTTATTCTGCCAAAAACAATAATTTGTGTCCTCATAGACAAAAATATAATCTGTGCAGTGGTGAGGGTAAAGTGGCAGCAGTGATTGTTTATATGGCAGGCAACTCACTTTAATGTGTCATTTTCTTATAAGTGCTTCTGTGAAAATATGTGTATTACTACTTTTAAGTTATAGGCAGCTGCTAGCTATAACAATGTCAGCGCATACAGCAATAATGGTTTTAATGGCTACAATCTTATGTTATAACATAGAGCTTTCTTTTCACAGTTCCATGAAGTTTTAAGCAGTATTATTACAGCTATGAAAGGCATATAGTTGAAAAGTATCCTAATCCTTCCTTTTTTAAGTTAATAACTTATTCTCCTTTGAGTTAAACATTACCTGTGTCTGTGAAGGTCATACTGTAACTAGCAAAAATATAACAGGATTCATAGCAGGTCAATGTCCAATGTGTGGTACACATCTCCTTAATATAGGCTAGGTGATTGTGCAAGTGATTTTGAAGAAGGGCTTTCATGAGAGCCAGATGGTGACTATGTCTGACATCATGACCTACTTAATGCAGGTAACCCTGCAGACACTGATCTGACAGTGCTACGAGACTGGAACTGTAATGTTGAATGAGAAGTTCTCCTAGGTGTAAATCAACAATGATGTGGCCTAAAATCTGATTTGCTTGTTCCCCCCTACAAATTACAGTACTTTCTTGAGAAGCCATTGTAGTCTGATGTGATCTCCCCACACATGTCTGGGCAGTACTCTGTCCTCTTCCTTTCCATCTTGAGTCTGTTAAGTCCTAACTAGTGTATGAATGGAGGTTGCCATGGATGCTTGGTGTGCCACCATACTATGTGTCAATATGATCATGGCATTATCTTTACTCTGTGCCATTTTCAAGGAGAGCTGGTAATCCCCATGTATACCCTGGGGGCTCTGGCGATTTACAACTGACTCTCTGTGGTAGTGCACTGAGTCCTAACAATGTCATGGCACATTTGCTGCTGGGCAGCCAATGTTTTATGTGTTTCCTGGGGCAGCTGTAACAAATTAATGTGTCTGGCTCCCCTTTACAAAGATGTCATTCTGGACACTGTTACCTCTGAATATCTGCCATCACTCTGAAAGTGTTCATCTATGTTTAGAGATACTGGTGTAGACATGCACAACTATGAGTGTAACATCAACAAGTGCTTGATTTTGTGATGCACTGCCAGTTCTTGCAGTGTTATTAACATGCTGTGGGGTGTAATATCCTGCCATTAAACACTGGGATTACATGCCACTTTCTGCAGACTGCCTCATAAATATAACTTTCTTATTATCATCATCATCTTGAACAGCTATTCTGTTGCTGATATCCTCCAAATGTATTGGTGTAGTGGCATTGTTTGTTTCTGCTGCTTACACTGTAAAGGTAATTTGAAAATGTTACTAATAAGGAAATAGCATACACCACTATATGTTTATTGAGGAAGTATGGGGGACACTTACCATGCACTCTGACTTCATTGTCATTCTTTGTGGATGTGGTAGGTTCACTTATTAATAGTAATTGTCATGTGTTTAATGTAACCACTCCATGCCAGCATTCAATTCTCTACATAAAATATATGTTACTGTTTTTTAAATCAACCTTCCAGAGCAGAGTGTTGCTGCTGCAGACATTGGTAATAGCTAATGCCCACACCACCTCTGATAATTCCAATGCAATAAAGTTCTGTTTTATAGTCATCTTTATGTATGGTGAGAATGTATTCCTCATCTGGTATTAAAGAGATAATTGATGGAGCCCCCCCAAAGTACTGGTATGGGCAATTGAATTCTGCCTTGCCTTAAATACAAGTATCAGAAATAAACTATTGGAAGGTCACATAATTGAAGTTATTTACTAGAAGAAATATGTGTAACTGCAAATAGGTATCTAAAATGTCATTATACTAATGCACAACTAAGCATTAACATATCTGTAGACAGAACTGCATTTATATACAAATATATGGAATGTTTATGTGATAACATAATAGTCTGTATATATACTATGTAATACATGGATGAGTAAAATAAATCTGCATATATATGCCTATGAATCATAGTTGCACATCTGCTCATGTATAGAAATGTATATATTTACACAGAATGCATTTCCACGTAATATAATTTCATATTGCATTGCCTTAGGTAATAGTTAAATTACATGCATACATGTTTTATAAATAAGTTATTTTGTTTGTGTAGTGCAGAAAAATATGTATTAGTACAATAATTATATAAGACAGTTTTATTTAACTGCATATAGAAGATGGCTGAACTCTCACCTGGGAATTCAATAAAGTCTGTATAGGCTTTGCATGAAGCCTACATGGACCTTTCATAATAGCTCAATAAGCAGCAAGGCTAATTGCATATTCATGCTGCTCATCACACTTATACAAATACAGTCAAGGTTTCATCGCCAGCAACATTGCTGCCACCAGGAAACCATGCAGAGCAGCATACAGAAGAAGCATTCAAGTTTTCCTATAAGCAAACCTGCTCCGTGAGATCGCTTGGACAGCCACGATGACTACCAGGAGTGAAAATACTGCAATAACAGCAGTGATAACATAGCAAAGTAAAGTGCAATGTATCACTACAATAATTATTTACAGAATGAAATAATGGAGGAAGGGTAAACAGAAGGACAAATAAAAGGACATGTACAAATGGGCATGAAAAGTGTGCAGATGAAAATAGCCATAGCAATGAATGATGGGAATGAATAAAGAGGAAGAGGCATGGTAAATATGCCAATGTCCAAGACAGGGTATGTCAATGTATGTGCACTTCCAAGACAAGTTACTAGCATAAAATTAAGTGCACGTGTAGATAGCACAGTACATACTGCCATTTATACCTCCTGTGTGAGTATATCATATCAACACACATGATAGCATATATGTGATAGTCACACAAAGTTAATGTCAATGGAGATGGATGCTTGTGATATAAACATCACTGACATGCTCAATGGAGAAGATGTTTAGCAAGAACAGTTTATATAACAGGGGATATGTGCATACACTGAAGATCTGCAAAATGACTTGCTTAAATATGATTGACATGTCACTATAGTTCTAACCAGTGAGTGCCACACAGCAACAGACTCTTAGATAAATGCAGACAGAAACAAATATGGACACTTTAAAAATATTATGACCATTAATCTCCAACACTGACAGAATATGTGAGTGTAACTTATACATGTTCTGCAGGAACAGACGTATACAACTGTAATGCTTGTCAGTATTCTATAAGGGGAATTCACCACCCATTCCCCCAAAATAACCACTTTTTGGAGGGGTTAAGAGGGACAATGTTAAATGTGAAGTTGAAATCAGGGACAATCCTGACAAGTTGAGAGGTTTGCATGACACATAAGCCACAACCAACACCTGCAAGAATCAAAACTATGCCATCAATGTTGTCACTGGGCTGTGTATTTACTGGGTGCAACACAGAACGATGTATCACATAAGCATCTATTAGAACACCTTAAAGGGAAGTCTGCAGTTTCAAATCCTAATGGGCATGCTTCCCAAATAATAGTTCTGTATAGCCTACCAGGTGCATGGGAGCTCACTGTGCCAAATATGACACACTTAACTAAAGCACCCCTGGCTCATGTAAGGTATTGGCCATATAGATAGCACCACATGTAAATAGCACACTGTTATGAGTTGATTTCCTACACACAACTAGGTATTGCATGCATCTGCCAAATCTGATAGCAATGGATATTGACTGAAGCATCTGCAACTGACGTATGAATTAAAAAGTGATCAGTTGTAATGAATAGTACAGCAATATGTGTGACTGATGGCAATGCATCAGCTATGTTCAGGTGCACAGAAAGTATAACAGTGCAAAGTCAAGTGTGAATGATTAAGAAAGTTGTCACTGTAATATTGTACTCATACCAAACAATACCTGGAGCACACTCAATAAGAACATGTCAAACCTCAACACATGTGCCACACACTATCACTGTCCCCCTGACATTGCCAGTAAAAATGTTATACTGCCATGAAATCCTAACATACATTCATATGTGTTCATGCAAACTATCAAGTGGTAATACTGATGTGATGTGATGATATGTCCATGACTCAGTATAGTCACACTATAGCAGCACCTACATTACAATTAGACTTCAGGCTGTACATCACTTCCAAATAGAACCTTTGGTATGAATCACATGAAACTGTTAACACAGTCATACAACTCTACCTATATCACATCATTACATCAGTTGTACATCATATGCCTATGTGTTTATCAGTGAAAATGTGTGGGTGGGGGTCCTGACAACATATATTGACACATTACAGCTGAGGTGGATGCGGTTCATGCAGAACAGTTAATGATACAAATGCTGACAGTCACACAATGCTGCTGTGGAACACTTGTGCAATCCTTGCGAATAGCAACACAATAGTGTATACAATGAATTCCTTTAGGTTGCAAGTAAATCTCAACATGTCATATGTTTGTGTATTTAACAGCATTACAACATGTGGATGAACCTAGCTGTATTTGACCATATAATCAGTATGACATAATATTGCTTTATGTCAGATAACATTTACAGGTGCTGGGTATACACTTGCACACCTGTGCCATACTGCAGTTATCACTGTGAAGGCTGAATGAAAACTGTGTAGAATGTGTATATATTCCACTATCAGAACATATGCCTTAGTAAGTCAACAATAGGCATAGCATCATCCCATGTCCCTATTCCTCAGGAGGCATATTACTGCAAATGTTATGAAAGGAACATGTAATCAAATAACAGTAATTCCCATCAATAAAGAGCTCAAATCACAGATTGGACTGTACTGTTGTAGGGCTACAGTACAAACACACTTCAATGTAGCACATGAGGGTGACAACAACATTAGCATGTGCAATGTTCATAACGTCATATGACATTACTAAGTTAATGGCTAAGAACACATAAAATCATAGCCATTATTCTAAACCCAAATCGCTATATCTATGTGATGGAAAATAGTAGGGGTACGTGTGCATGTGTGCATGAGTTTGATTTTATTGCAGACTGTCTCTGTCCATATGTGACATGTACATCACCCCTTGACAGAATTAGCAATCACACATCTAGTGGTCAGGTGGTGGCTTGCAGAAGGTGATGGAGGGGCTCTGCTTCACAATGTGTGTATGCATCATTGAGATGGTGACTTCCTCAGTGTTCCATAGAAAGAATGTTATGTGGACAGAGGGGAAAGGGGACATTGGATTCAGAGAACTATGTAAAAGGTTCTTCTGAGTGGGAGTCAAATGAAAAGAGATTCAAAACATCATGCAATGGCCGCAAAATGCCACTCACATCCCAGTGTAAAATTGTCTAAGGCCTGATAGATGAATGAAGACACACACACTCAAGTTAACTGCTGTGAGATTAGAATCCCTACTTATCTAATTATAAAAGCTAAAGAACACAGTACTTAATGATCACACCAGTGCAGATATCTGAGTTTAATACTGTCAGAGTGCACTTTATAGAGGATGGCATCAACTGTGTATACTGAGAAGAAGACATTTGGGAGGAGTGTCTGGCACAGACTTGGACTCACATCCCAGTGTAAATCTGTCTGCACTCTGATAGCTGAATGAAGACTGTGACGACCCTCCACTGGACCAGTAATGACAGAGCCTCAAGTCTCACCACTGGCACCTATTGGGGATGTTCACTGGGAAGATAACAGGTACACACATGGTATTTCCAGATGCAGCTCTCTGCATTAAGTGCAATTTCCCTTAAGAGCACACAGAGACCACAGTCAGTCCACAGTTGATTTCTCCCTCTTCCACCAGATCTCCAATAAGTCTCTCCAATGGCACAGCTATAGAGTTGAGATCTCAGCTGAGTGACAAAGCCAAGACCTTCAGCACCCTCTCTATCCAACCAGTGCTTTGTGTCCCTTCAGGATCATTCCCTGAGGTCGCTTCCATGGGTTGTGGTTGGTTTGTTGGCTCCCTTGCTGTAAACAAATTTGTCCCGACCACCATAACTTGGAAAAATCCTGCCCCAGATTCGTTGTTGTAACTGTTTCCACAGCTGAGTTGTTTCCTGTGTATTTAACTTCTGGGGACCCAAAAGATGCTCCCACAGTTACATGCCCATTGTTCTGCCTGTCATTTTTATTGTTATTAAAAATACACTCACCCCAAGCCTAGCCTAGGAAGTAGGCAGTAATGGGTAAGCAAAACCGTTGAGATAGTCTCTTCTGTCCCTTTCAAATTTCTTCAGATTGTACCCTTTAGATTTAATAATGCTCTGCTCAATACTAGAAAATATATGGGCATGTTCTGATCTAAGTTTAGCATATTGTGCATGTTTAAGCACCCTGTCATTAATCTCCGCCACTTCAACTGGCAACCTTTTTACAAGAATAGAATTGTGTTTTACCAAAAGTTCCATATATTCGCACCCCTGATGGTCAAATAAGTCTAGTAACTCCTTATGAAGTTGTGAATCCTTCTCCTGTGAATCCTGAACCAATTTGGCAGACAGTACAACAATGCCCCCCCCCCCCGACAGTGGAAAAAGAGGAACATGAACAGCATGACGGTGGATCATCAGAATGAAGCTCCTGTGAATGAGAGTTGCAATGACTGAGTGGGGAGCTTGGTGAGGATTATTAATAACCAAGAAGGGGACTTTAAACTTTATAATTACACCGGCATAGAACTGGGAACTAAGGTTGCTGACATTTTTGCACAGGGTTTGAGCTATGTACCGGCTAAACCAGCTGATCTTGTCAAGGTAATTTTGGACTTAAAAGTTTTTGTTTGAAAGTTGAACTTTAGCATTCTTTTTAAAGATAAAGAATTTTCTAATAACATGTTTAGAATTAGCAGTGTGTACAACCTCTCACTGCATCCCTTATTGTCACAATTTGAAAAATTTTGGGAAATTGATTTTTGTTTAATGTTGGGGAAGCATTTTAAAAATACACACAGTGCTGATGCAATTGAAAATAACATTAAGGGTTATTTAACTTATTGTCTGAATGTGGTCTAAGAGCAATGCAACCAGACAAGGGAGGGGAGATTGTAGTAATGTTTGTAAAGGACTATAATGAATGTATTTTTAAAATTTTGGCAGGTCAGGCTTATAAACAATCCAGTCCATCAGAGCTCAATAAAGCATACATACTAATTAGAATGCAACTCAGGGATATGTTTATTGAACAGCGTATTAGCATGGAAGAATTTAAATACCTCTCAGTTGTGGCCCCCCAAACACCCACTATGTTCAGGGTACCCAAGGTGCACAAATCCATTAACAATCCACCATTAAGACCTATTGTGGATGGGAGGGGCTCCATTACTATACCATTAGCAAAAGTACTCAATTGTATTTATTACTGCTTGGTGTAACTCATTCTAAGCCTTTTGGTTTAAACACTTGGGCTTCGGACCAGTTGTTTTGCACTGAGAGGGTTTGTGGTCTGCACTGTAGTGTTAGAACAGGTAGCTTACATCCTTCTAGGTTGGGAACTGTTGATTGAGGGCTCAGTGTCTGTTATTCTAAAAGTGTATTAATTCTGGTTTAAGCACTTGGGCTTTCAGGCCAGTTATTTTACATTAAGAGGGTTCGTGGTCTGCACTCTTGTGGGAGGACAGGCTGGACTCTGCCCTTCTGAGCTGGGAATTTCTGGTTGAAGGCTTATAGTGCATGCATATCTGAACTGCTTCTTACTGAAGTTGGTGCGCCTTGTTTGCTGTGGCATAGACTGGATTCGGGCCTGCTGGATCTAGCTTTGTTTGTGTAACTTGAGCACTAATCCAGGCATTCTCTAAAGTATTCAATTGTATTTATTACTGCTTGGTAGTAACTTGATTAAAGTGTAGCTATCATTCTAAGTCTTTTGGATTAAGCACTTGGGCTTCAGACCAGTTGTTTTACATTAGGAAGGTTTGTGGCATGCACTGTGGTGGCAGGACAGGTAGCTTTCATCCTTCTAAGTTGGGAACTGCTGATTGAGAGCCCAGTGTCTGTTATTCTTAAAGTGTATTAGTTCTGGTTTAAGCACTTGGGCTTCAGGCCAGTTATTTTACATTAAGAAGGTTTGTGGTCTGCACTCTTGTGGGAGAAGAGGCTGGACTCTGCCCTTCTGAGCTGGGAATTTCTGGTTAAAGGTTTATAGTGCCTGAATATTTGAACTGTATCTTACTGAAATTGGTACACCTTGTTTGCTGTAGCATAGACTAGATCCAGGCCTGCTGAATCTAGCTTTGTTTATATGCTTGTTGTTTGTTTGCTTGTTATTTCCCTGGAACGCTAATTCCACCTAATACGCGGCTTCTCAGTGCTTCTGTGGATCACTAGTGATATCTGCATTGCTTACTGTACTTATTTCCTTGTTTCACTTGAAAGAAAGTTACTGTTTGTCGTTTTTTGCATTTAAGTTACCTGTAACACATTGCACTTAAGTTACCTGGCACTTGCTCACTAAAGCAATTATATAAGTCAGCACTAAAAATTAAAAGCACTACACCCTCACTCCCCACAGGCCCTGGTTTTCAATTATTAAGGAATTCCTAATATTATTCTAGCATGTCCAAAGGTCAGTTGTCAATCTCCTCTCTGGTCCAGCTGGTGAATCTGGGAATCTTGAGGCAATGTTACAACTGCCTCATGTACACAGACAACCCTCTCCTCCTCCCAACAAATTCCAACACATGTGAGAGATGCAACCGTATAGCCAAACTGGAGGCTAAGCTCTCTCAACTCAGTACTGGCATAACCAGTCAGGAGGAGAAGGAAACCACACTCACTACAATTCCAGTCTCACATAGACCTACCACGACAGCAAACCAAACACATAATCACACAAAAACATACTCGGAGGCTCTAAATAAAGATCTGCCGAAGCAGCAGAGACCTCCAAAGCAGACATCCAAGCAGCCGCTACCCCAAAACAAAACACGTGCAACACATATCTCACAAAGCCAGTGTGCCAAACAGTCACAGCCCTTAAGACTAAACAACACACCTGATACACTTGTAATAGGTGACTCTATCATCAGGCACACTGACGTCCCGCTCACCAGGCTGAACAAGGAGAGGGTCACGGTGAGCAGCCTGTCGGGCGCTAGGATCCGCCACATAACACAAGCACTCAGGTCACTCCAAGGCAAGTACAAATATGACTCAGTCATTGTCCATGCTGGTGTGAATGACCTAAGACGTACCTCCCTGGACTACATGAAAAGAGACATAAAGGAGCTCTCTGAGCATGTAGCCCAGGCTGGTATGACCCTGACCTTGAGTAGCATCTTACCCTCACCAAGAATGATGCCACAATATGAAGACAAGATGATCAATTTCAACAATTGGCTTAAGTACTGGTGTCATTCAAAGGGGATCCAATGCCTGTCAGCTTGGGATGATATGCTCAACAAGCCACGATGCTTCGCTAGGGACGGCTTGCACCTGTCACCCTGGGCTTTCAGATATTGGCAAAGGCTCTTGCTACCCCATAGTGCCTTTTTAGGCAAGGCTCAAAAGACAAACCCACCTCCATAGGTATCACAAGGGATAAGAAACTAAGAGTAATGCTACTCAACGCCAGAAGTCTAAACCTCAAGATGCATGCACTTGAAACTCTCCTTAGCATGGAGAACATCGATATCTGTGCAGTAACAGAAACCTGGTTCAGGGCTCCCGAGAGCACCCCAGCACTACCAGATTATACCTCATACCATGCTTTTTGGCCCCAAAACTTGGACCGAACCACAAAAGGAGGGGGAGTATCGATATTCATCAAAGATACCCACACCTCTAGGTTGGTGGCAAAGCACGAAGCATCAGAGACTATCCATGTGCAACTAACAGTGGGTAAAACTGCCTTCCAGTTTATAGCCTGCTACAGACCACCCACCCAAACCCAGGAACCCCACTCGGCCTTCCTGAGAACACTGGAAAATATGAAGGTCTCTCCAAACACCATTATATTGGGCGACTTCAACTACCCAAACATAGACTGGGAGCATTACTCTAGCTCCAACACCCTAGCCCAAAGGTTCCTAGAATTTATAAAGTCAAATGCTATGGAACAACTTGTTACCACTCCCACAAGAGGAAAACATACTGGACCTGATCATCACCAACATGGGGACTCTATGCTCCAGACCAGAAGTGTATCCCTCACTGGTAAGATCAGACCATAAACTAATCTCACTGGATATTCACATCCCGACCCCACCCCCTGCCCAGAAAACCACAGTGAAAAACTTCTCTAAAGCAAATTTCACACTCCTCAAAACTGAGGTGGAATCCTTCAAAGCCCCCGGGCCTGTGGAAAATACTGCCCAGACCGCAGAATCCTTTATAAACGCATTCTATGAACACCTTCAGGAATGCATGGATCATGCGATCCCAAATAAAACCAAGAACCAATCCTCCAAAGGCAGACGTCCTGTCTGGTGGACCCCAGCCATAAACAAACTATACAATAGAAGGAGGAAGCTACTAAATGATAGAGCAAAATCCCAAAAGGGAAGGCATCACTGATCAGTATTAGCAAAAAACTACGGGCACACATAAAATTGTCTAAGGCTAGCTTCGAGAGAAAAATTGCACAGGACACTAAGGATAATCACAAGGCTTTCTTTAGTTATGTTAGGAACCTGGGTGGTAATTCCCAGATATGCTCAGAATTAGTCCAAAATGACAAAAAATACACCGAACCCACAGACATTGCCAACATCCTAGCTGACAGGTTCAGCGCAAACTCCCCCCCCCACCAAAAGGGCAAATATCTATCCCAGCAGAGTGCTGCCCCCCTGACATCTCAGATGCTCAGGTAAGAGCCAACCTCTCCAAAGCAAAAAACACAGCATCAATGGGATCAGATGGTGTCCCGGGCTGCGTCCTACATGAACTCCAAGAAGAGCTAAACCCAAACATAAAACTACTGTTCAATCTCAGCCTTACTACAGGATATGTGCCCAAAGAGTGGCGTACAGCAACAGTGGTCCCTCTCCATAAAGGTGGTGCCTCAATGGATCCTGGAAACTATCGCCCCATAAGCCTGACTAGCTTGGTCTGCAAAGCTATGGAAAGGATCATCATGGACCTCATAAATAAAGATATTGGGGACCTACAAACATTGGATCCTACCCAGTTCGGCTTTGTTAAGGGCAGATCCTGCCTCTTAAACCTGGTTGATTTCTTTGAAACAGTCACCAAGGCCATTGACGAGGGAAGGTGGTCCACACAGCCTACCTGGACCTCACAAAGCCTTTGATACAATACCCCACTCGGGCATTATAGATAAGCTCACCAGCTTAAATATAAACCCCTATGTCACTAGATGGATTGCAAACTGGCTCAAGGACAGAACCCACATGGTTAGAATTGATGGAGCCATGTCAGACTCCAAACCAGTTACAAGTGGTGTCCCACAAGGCTCAGTCCTGGGACCTCTCTTGTTCGGTATATATTTCTCGGAGGTACAGGCCAACACGGAAGGACTGTGGCTGACCAAGTTCGCAGATGACTGCAAACTGGGCACCATAATCGACTCTTCAGTCGACACAAGCATCCTCCAAAAGGGCCTCATAGAAACAGACAACTGGTGCCAGAGCCATGGCCTCAAGCTATATGCCAAAAAGTGTATAGTCATCCCCTTTGGCAAAAACAAAGTGCCCACAAATTACCACATAGGTGGTAATCCATTAAGTACAGAAGAAGTAATTAGGGACCTGGGGACCCAAGTTGATAGCAATCTCTCATTTGACAACCACGTGGCCAAAGTGGTTAGAAAAACATTTTATATAGCCCACCTAATCATGAAGGGATTCACATCTAGATCAGGGGACGTCATCGTGCCTCTTTACTCATCCCTCATTAGGCCCATAATTGAGAACAATGCCCCTTTTGGGATGTACCTTACCAGACACCTGCAGCAACTAGAAAGACCCCAAAAGTACCTCACAAATAGGATCAAAGGGCTCAAACAGATGCCATATGCTGCCCGGTTAAAGAAACTCCAGCTCTACTCAGTGGCATACCGCCTGTTCAGAGGCGATCTGTGCCTGACGTATAAAGCCATGTCCAACCCGGAATTAATGGACATGCTGCACCTCAGAAAATCCAAATCCCATCGAGCTACGCGCTCGAGAGACTTGAACCTCAGCACTGAAATAAATAGGACATGCTGGAGAGACAGATTCATAACCCAGAGGCTCCCTTTACTCTGGAATAAAATCCCAGTCCAGGTTAGGCAGAGTCCCTCATTGACTCTCTTCAAGAGGAATCTTGATGAGTGGATGGGAGATCGTAGGTTTACCCCGGGTATCACTTCTGTGTCACTGTTAGACAGAGGCACAGTATACTAACCTCGAAAAAGGGCATAGCAAAATAAATTTAAAATGGGTGGCAAAAGCCAAACACATTCTGGCTGAGCTTGTGAATGCCCTAGGGCAGATAGCCTAGTATGAACCTATGAACCTATTAGCACATTTTATTGACAAGAAATATAAATTTTTATTAGAAGATGAACAACATTTATGCCGAGACTCATGGGATTTCTTGCCTAAATTAAACAATGTAGAATTTGCAGTAAATAATTTACTAGTCACAATTGATGTATGTGACTTGTACACAGTGATACCGCACGTGGTAGCCTTGGTCTCAGTACAGGATTACATTAGTGGAAATGTTAGAAATTATTCTGTGCAACAATTTTATATACTTCAAAGGAAAGATGTACAAGCAAAAAGAGGGGGTGGCCATGGGGTCACAAGTGGGTTCTTTCCTGGCAAATGTGGTTATGTTACAATGTGAGTGCCACATAATTTTAGGGTAGGAATATAGGGATAGTATTAAGATATAGCTGTGTTACCTGGACAATTTGTTTATTATATGGAAGGAAGACGAGGAACACTTGGAACAATTCTTGCAGTACATTAATGGTAGTATGTTTTTTTTGCAATTTACTCATACTAGCAGCAGGGATAGAATGCCCTATTTGTATGTGATGATTGAAAAGGACTTTGAGCAGGTAGGTTACATGGCTAGTGTTTATCGTAAGCCCACTTTAACACACTATTGCATTACACCAGCTTTCACCCATTTAAACACAAAAAGCAGTGGTGAAAGGACAGATGGTGAGGGCGGCCAAAATGAGTACAACAGAAATTAATTTCAGCAAGGAACTGGAATTGTTGGTCAGGATGTTCAGTAGAAGGGGGTACCTGGTGGAAATGTTGCAGAAATTAAAGAGGAAGTGGTGTACAAAAGGGAAATAGGGGTTTACCAACCTATCCTAACAATGGAGTACAGACAAGGTGATACTGAGGTGGTAACAGGGTCACGTAATGAAATAAATATACAGGAGCTATGGTAACCACATACAACATGGAAAGTAACAAGGCTAAATGGAATTTAAATAAGAATTGGAATAGTTTCAGGGAAAATCATGGGCTTTGGCAAATCATGGGAACTCACCCTATTGTTATTTATAGAAGGGGTCACAACTTTAAAGACATGTTGGAAAAGAAAAAAACACAGATGCCACTTAGGGGCAAGATGGCTAAATATGGATTTTGCCGTACATGTAAATACATCCTGGAGGGGGGCAGGATTATCCTGAGGAATCAAGATTATGCTGTAACAGGGAGATGCAACTGTCAGACTGCAGGAATTATTTTCGGAGCTTGATGTCAACACTGTGAGGCTTATTATATAGGAAAAACTGAACGAAAGTTGCACAACCACATTTACGAGCATGTTTATGAAATTAGAAAGAAAAAAAAAGACCAATGCCCTTTACAGGTACCTTATAATGAATGAAACAAGAGTTTAAGTTTAGTGTATTAGAGAAGGTAAAAAAGTGTCCGAGGGGTGGTCCATGGTCAACTTTCTTGGGGCAGTGGGAGCTTATTTGGTAGATCAGGCTGGAAGCCTACAGGCACCAGGGTTTGAATGACACGATTAATTTTAAACTTAAATCTTTGGAACATTATTAACAGAATTACTACAATATTTTTTAGTTATCCACTTAACTATTTATAATATTTTTTTGATTATTTTTTAGGACAAGTGCAACAAATACTATTAGTATTTGTATATATTCCCTTTGTTATGGTGTGTATATGCCTTTACATTTCTGATTTTAGTTTTCTGGCTGATGTAATGGGTTGTGGGTGTGTTTCTAACTTCATGGAGGGAGATTTAAATAGTTCTGTTTGGATTTTTAAATGTATCTGAAGACATTTTTGGTGTACAAAATCTAAAGAGCTTATACTTTTAAGGATTAAAGCTGGTTTTACAAAAACACCTTTTGGTTAGGCATCTCATTCTCCATGGTGCTGTGGATTGCATTTTTTGCTGGTTTGTATGCTGGGTCTGCCTTTTTCAACAATACAGAAAGCTTCCTAGTACAGACTCTGTGTCTCTAGCTGCACTGAAAACTTGAGAGATAGCCTCTTGATTGCATAGCCTATAAGTAATTTAATTTCAGATATTTTTCTAAAGTTTGCTGGACTGAGGTTAACCTCCTGTATTCCAGTTTCCACTGTTAAAATATTTACATTTAATCTATTACAATAGTGCATGCACATTTCTGTTCTCTTTGAGTAGGGTACACTGTGGTTGCATTTCAAACACAGCACTTTGCAAATACCTTTTCAACACACAAATCTGTACAAGCAGTTTGATATACACATGACATACAGTTCTAATACATTTGTAACACAAGCATCTTGTATAAATCATTTCAGTATTCACCAATGACATATAATTATTTAAAAAATTCCAGCTAGCTGTGCTGGCTGTATCTCCTTTCATCACAAAAATACACACACACACACACACACACACACACACACACACACACACACACACACACACTCTTAAACTGACTGCTGTAAGATTAGACCCCTAACTATCTAGTTAGTCAAACTACATAATATAGTGCTTGACTCTATGGCCATCATTCAAGTTTGTCTTTAACACTGTCAGAGTGCACTTTATAGAAGATGACATTTATAGTGTATGCTGAGATGTTGGTAGGAGTGTCTGATATAATTGTAGACTAACATCCTGGGGTAAAATTGTCTGCCGACTGCTAGTTGAATGAGTACGAGTGCACGCACACACACACACACACACACACACACACACACACACACACACACACACACACACACACACACACACACACACACCATACACATGCTGACTGCTGTGATATTAGAGCCCCTACCTATCTAGTTACACAAGCTATAGAATACAGTACTTAATGGTCATATCTACACAGACATCTGAGTTTAAGTCTGTCAGAGTGCACTTTATATGGGATAATATCATTAGTGCATGGTGAGAAGAAGATGTTGGAAGGGCTGTATAAAATTTCTGTGTACTCATGTTTCACTGCAAAAGCATTTTATGGATGCTACATGACTGAGGACAGCAGGACTTGGACTCATGCTCTTCCCCAACATTCCTCTCTTTTTGTAAATCTAAAACAGAAAACTGTTACCATGCTTAACAACTACGGTTACATTGTTGCTGTTTCTGTCTGCCAGCAATGGAGAATAAGCTTCATGTTAAGATGCTACTTTGGTACATCTTGTTGAATGCTCGGTTCTGCTGTATTGTCTCTAAAAATGTTATAAAACAGTTGCTGTTTTTACAATGTTATAAATTTAAGTAGCTAGTAGCTGTTCAGGTCACTGCTTAAAATCGCATGTTGATGCTGGAAGGAAACGCTATGTGGAGACGAGCTGTTGAAAACAGAATATCTGAGTTGTTCACACACTTCCTAGCCTTTCTACCTTTCATTTAAGTAGTATTATAAGGCAACCTACAATGGCAGCTAAACCGTTTGCATATGTAAGGCACCATCTGCCCTATTAGTTATCTTGCAGACTTTATAGTTGTACCCTGTAATATTGTCTGGTGTTCTAACCCCTTACTGCAGCTCCATGTAACTAATTCTTATCTCTTTTTCTGTTCCTTTCCTCCTAGATATTTCCGGTTAACAACTCTGAATTTCACTCCAAAGAAACGGCAGTGTCCCAGTCCTAGCCGCTAATTGGAGCGATCTCCCTACTACAAACAGCAACTATCTAGTGCTCCATCTGAGTTAAAGAAAGTATGTAACTGTAATTAATAACAGTATTCCTGGCAAAACCTAATCAAAACTTTAGAATTAGAAGCCCTGTACATCTAGGGAAGCCCGGTGAGCACACAATCATGAACGCCTTGTCATTCACACCCCTAACTTGATCCCTATCCACTCTCTCCACCTACAGCTCAGAACTGTACTTTTAAGTTAAAATTTCTGAAACTGCTAACTCCTCTTATTATATGGACTATCTGTACATGTATCTCTGTAAATAGCTCAATAAAACTGCCCTCCATTTTGTTTTTATACTTACAGATTGATTGATTGTTTCTGCTGAATCCTTCATTTCTGGTGTAGCCCCCCTCTGTTCGTCTTCACTGTGCTTGGGCTCACTTCGCTCACCTCCCATCCCCATTCCCACCCACTCCCATATCATTTCCTTTATATTTAGCCACTAATTTCCTCCCACTGTCTGCCTCCTCCCTTTTCTGTATGCAAGCTTACTCCCTCAACCTTCTCTTTACTTACCATACATTATATTCACTTAATATAAACTATTTCTTCCCAAACTCCCAACCCAGCCACTCTAAATTTGCAACTGCCCATCACCTCTCAAGAACAATACCTACCCCCCTTAAAAGATGCCAGTTACAATCACCTCTTTTCTACTCTACCCCCACTACTCTACTCTACCCCCACTACTCCCCTCACAGCACCTCCATTACTCCTAACACCAATTAATAAAGTGCCCACCTATCTTCACTCACACACTTGCTCTTATCCTCAGCAACCTATACTCATCTCCACATCCCTTCTTTCAAATAACACACCCCACCCCAAAATAAAAATCCATCCCTCCAACCATCTTTTATCAAAAAGTAGGGCAATATTTCTTAACAATCTCCCACTAAAAAGGAAATCTTACTATCTCCCAAGGAACCTACTCATATCAGGTGACATACATCCTAATCCTGTTCCTACTGCTAACTCTTCCACCTCACAAAATCCCATCCCCAATTATAACCAATCATCTATACCAAACAAACAAATTTCTTTCTGTTCTATTAATACTAGAAGTATCCTAAACAAAGTTAGCCAGTGTCATGCATGGGTATCTCATCATACCCCAGACATTATCTCTGTAACTGAAACTTAGCTTAAACCCCAAAATCAGGATAATGACATTCTCCCTCCTGGTTACAACATGCTTTGACAAGATCGCTTAAAGAAAAAAGGTGGTGATGTTGTCATAGTTTACTCTAATAACCTTACTCTCTCCCATCATAAGCAACCTTCTCCCTCTTTTTCACCTGCCAAAATACTGGCAGCAAACCATAAACTCAATTACTACACTACCATAACAGTAGTAGCCATATATATTCCACCAGGGGACAACATTCCCTTACTGGAAAATATACTCTCATACCTCTACCAAAACATCCCAAATGAAACCATCCTCCTTGGGAACATGGGCATTAATTGGCTGAACCTCAATATTCCTAACTCTCAGCATCATATAAATCTCTATGGATTCACACAACTATTCTCTCAGCCTACCCACTATAATAACTCACGTTCTCCTCCCTGATAGACTGGATCCTAGTTTCAATTCCCTGCAAGCATCATAATCCAGAAACTCTGCCTGACTCCCTGAGTGATCACTCGCCTATAAAAGTGCTCAGATATATCACCCATCTCTCAAAACCACACCATTTTATCACCTACCATAAACTTTCCAACTTTAACTCTGATACATTTAAAACTTCTCTATCGAGAGTTAACTGGGGCTTCCTTTTACAGCTCCCACTAGATGACGCAGTAAAAGCCTTTAACACAACTTTCCTTAGCATCTTAAAATCCCTAGTCCCAACTAGAAAAGTCCAAATAAAAGCAAACATTTCTCCCTGGTTATCCAAAACCACCTGTGCCCTTATGAAAACCAGAGTTAAAGCTTGGAAAAAATGGTTACAATCGAGACTTCCAGCTGACCTGCAAAAGTACAAAGAATTTTGTAATCAAACAAAAAAACTCATCAGCAAAGACAAAAGAACTTTCTACTACAATCCCCCACCAACACTAAAATCTGATCCCCAAAAAATCTGGAATGCGATAAATCAGATATTACATCCTGGCAACCCAACCTCACCAAACCCATGCCCTAACAGGACCGCTGAAGATACAGCCAATACCTTTAACACCTACTTTATTGAATCTATTTCCAAACTATTTAATACAAACCCTTCAATCAACAATACCTCCAACCCCACTGAATCCCCCTCAACTGCTAACCCAGAAAACTCCTTCTGCCGCAAACCTGTTCCCACAAAATACATCAAAACTCTACTCTCCAAACTCAAACTATGCTCTGTATCAGCAGACTATGTCCCTTCTTACTTTCTCCAGACTGCAGCTCACTCCCTTGCTGTGCCTGTATCTATATTTAAAAATCGCTCCATCTCTGAATCTAAGGTAACAACTATCTGGAAACAGTTCTATGCTCTTCCTATTCACAAAGGAGGTAACTCCACAGACATATCTAACTTTAGACCTATCCCTATCCTCTCCCCTCTTTCAAAAATCCTCGAACAATGCATACACAAACAAGTAATGCATTATCTCATACAGGAAAATCTGCTCACCCCTACTCAGCATGGTTTCCATCCCAAGCACAGCACCACCACAGCCGTGTTAACCTTTCTCAACACTATTACTCTAGCTAAACATGATCATTAACTCATATCTTGCCTATTCCTTGACCTTTCTAAGGCATTTGACACTGTCTCGCACCCTTTACTGCTTAACAAACTCACAGACCTTAATTTCTCCCTGATACAGTGGCATGGTTCTCCAGCTATCTCACTGATAGGTATCAATCAGTCAAATGGGACTCTGCACTATCTTCCCCTTTCAAGTAAAAACAGGTGTCCCCAAGGATCCATTCTTGGACCCCTATTCTTTAATATCTTCACCAACTCACTTTACTCTTCTTAACCTCAGTCTATCATTGTCCAATATGCAGATGACTCTACAGTCATCACAATTGCAAAGTCCCCCTCAGAACTCCTATCAACAACCCAGACAACCTTCAACTCAGTTGAGACTTGGCTCAAAAACAAGCAGCTTATCCTCAACCCTAAAAAACAAAATTGCTACTCTTTATTCCAAAATCTGTTAACTACATCAAATCTTCATTTTCCATAACATCATTAAACAATACTCCAATAGAAGTTGATTCTAGCACAAAACTATTTGGCATCACCATTGATGATTAACTAAAATTTGACCTGTACATTAACAATTGCATCAGAAAAACCCATCAGAAGCTAAGATTCTTGTATAGGAATAACAAGTTCCTCACTGCTGAAGCCAGACGTACCCTAACTCATGCCTACCTTCTACTCTGTCTAACTTACTGTTCTCAGATGCTCACAAATCTGAGCTCCTCTCTTCTTACCAAACTAGAATCGACCTATCACAAGATAGCTAGAGTCACAGCTCAACAAACTTATAAATCTCACCACTGTCTTTCTCTAACATACTTGAACTGGCTCAAACTACCTCACCAGCTAAACTAATCCCAGCTCCAAATTATACACTCCATTCTATATCAGCAATCTTTCTGCCCAACTCTATCATCTCTTATCTCCCAATACACACCTGTGAGACATCTCCAAAGTGCAAACCAAGACCTATTAAAGGTTCACAAACCAAAATCTAACACAGTCTGTAGCTTATATAGCTACCATCCCTCCATTGCATGGAACAAACTTCCACTAGAAATTAAGAACCTTACAAACCCCATAACAATTTAAACTGGCCACCAAAGACTACTTTGAGAAACACTGGGCTTGTCACTGTTCACACCGTCCCTGACCATAATCAGCCTACTTAGTACCAATAAACCTATACATAGCATGAACAAATTATTTCCTCTTTTACCTAGTAAACTGCTACAACTAAGCTTTTTTGCTTCCCTTAGAACTTCAGATTAACAAACCACTACTACTTACTTCTCATGCTATTATTTTTAATCAATCCTGTATTAGGGTTGCCACCTTTTCAAATGTGGAAAGTGGGACAATTGTGATACAAACATCAAATTTTGCAGGCTAAAACATATCCACCACCAGCACAAAGGACAGAACTTCACTTTTTTGCCTAAATAAAAGCTTTTTCTTGTAGCATTTTAGTTGCTTATTCTGCTTCTTATAACATTTTGGTGTTTCAGATACAGAATAACTGTTTTATGGAACTATTAGATAAAATATAAGAAATAGTTTTGCCCTAATATCTCAGGACATTTGACATTTTTACAATTTTTTTGCAGGACACAACTGCTCAAAGAGGGACTGTCCCTCGCAAAGTGGGACAGGTGGTAACCCTATCCTGTATGACTTTAGTTGAAGCTGATAATTACTGCATTGATAATTGTAGCCTCTTAATATGTTTTGTTTACTCCAATGTTGAATGTCTTATTTGCTATTGTAATACTTTTAATGTACATCTCGGAGATTTTCTCTCCAGCCCTCCACTGAAAAAGCGCTTGCGTCCAATCAGACACTCCTGGTTAACAAATGTAAAATAAATAAAAAATAAACAAATAATAATAATAAATAAAATGGGCACCTTTGCCACAAAAGAAAAAAAAATGTCCCATACATATCTCTCAACTTCGCACATTTCTTCTTGACACACTAGATTTTGTCCAGTTGACTATACAACATCAGTGCATTGTTGTCACCAATTAGTGTTCTGATCACAGTCCAAGTTCATCAAATTTTGTCTACATGTGCACATTACTGTGTTGAAGAAGTGGATATCTATGGTTCTTTCCTAATTCCCACCTGCAAATTCTTGTATTGCTTCCCTTTTGTTCTTCCCTCGGTTTACCACCCCATTTCACCACTTTCATATCACCCCCAGTTTCACACTTTTACGCTGGTCAAAAAACAGAATCACACGCAACACACATGGCCCATAAAAAAGCCTTCACTTTTTGTCCTCTGCATTTGCACAGACTTTGGCATCATGCACCAATGCTGAGCTGCAGTGAATGGCTGTTCACATTGTATGGTAAACCTGAGTTTTTGCCCTCGGCCGCAGTAGTCCAGTTATCTCTGCACAATACTGTTTAAACTTGCTGAGCTGTAGGAATACAGAGCTAAAACAGAGTAAAGGCATTGCTTTGAAATGGTTACTCTGACAGTTCTTTAGAGTGCTGGTTATAACAAAGTGCAACTTCCTATGTGCAGTGTTAACATAAATCACTTGACTGAAGATTTTTTATTTTTTTTTGCACGTAGCATCTATGGTTCAATTCCAAATGCATTTCACATAATTTCTCAGTGTGATACTATATGTTTATGATATATTTAATCACTGACGTCTTAACATTTGCCACAGTTAAGAGTTCTTATGGAGATATATTAAATACTGGCCAAAAAAGAGTATTTGACAGTGGCGGCTGGTGACTTCAAATCACAGGGGGGGCTGCAGGAGACGCTGAATGGGTGGGGTCAAAGGGAAGGGGTGTGGCCAACCATAAAGGGGAGGAGCTATGCACAAAACCACAAAAAACTAACTTTAATTAAATACGCTGCCCTGGGTGGCAAACCATCATTATGAAAGTCCAATCAAGACAAAAATAAGTGTAGACGAATAAAAATATTTCAATGCATTGGCTGCATGACAGCTTACTTAATATCTAGATGGAAACAAAAGGTTGTGAGGAATGAAAAAATAAATTACTTTTTAAATACATTACTGGAATGCCAGTCAAAATCAAGTATAAGAAAAACCAGAAGCACTCAACTCAAACCACTTCTCCTTGCACTGCAGTTCTAATTATAATATATTCAGCTTTATTAAAGTACCAAGCAACATGCTGAAAGTAGAAATCTATATGATGCCCCCACTTGTAAAAATGTTTCTTATCCAAAAAAGACCTGCTGCCTGACAACTTGTTTCATGGGGAAAACATGATAAAAGTAAAAAATGAAAAGCAAACAAGAAACAAGCTCAAGATACATTGCTTAAAGGATTACTGTACAGGTTATGGACCACACATGATTGGCATTCTGTTTAGTTTACGGGTAAAGTCTGTAGAGATGACTGGAAGTCTCCAACAAGTGTAATGAGCTTTTTAAAATAATGGAATCGTGTCCTTTAATACCCAAGGCTTATACATTATCTAGTCAAGTATTCTCTGCATGGCAACAACAGAAAGGCTTTCAATGTTGGCAATTCTTTAACAGTATGCTTATTAAAGCTTACTTGCATCTTACAATGTCAGACAAGCTTACCTTATGGTCATTAAAGCATTGCTACTTAAACACAGAGCAACAGGCACTTTGAGTAATAAGCATAAATCTGAGTAATAAGCATAAATCAACAGTACAAAAATATGACAGAAACCAGACCATTCTGCAAAATCAAGGACAGATGAAAAGCCACTGTAGTACTTATGCAGTGTGTCCTCCCCATCCAAGGTAGATACAACTACTCCTTGCCTTGCTTGGACACATCCAGAGTCACTACATGGGGAGTGGGGTGCAACAAGCATGTCACAATTTGAAATCTCTCTGGCTGACTGTGATGGCCCTGACACATTTGTCATACCTCTCAACCTCAAGAGCAAGAAATCTGGACAAAGCCATACACAGAAGTGGGACAAAGGCACAACAATAAGGACAATTTTTAAATATTGCTCTAATAAACTTAGAAAGATAATAGAATAGGTCTTGCATTAGTATGAATTTTCTGAAGGGTATAAAATCTGAAACTCAAATGTCTGTCATTTTCTAACTTCAGTCTTTAGTGATTTGTCACTAATTTGCCAAAAAACACAATTTTATGAAAAATGGACCAAAAATGTGATGCAAAAGTCTAAAATAGACACACAATACAGCTGCTACCTGTCAAAGAAGGGACATTTTAATATTAGTACTGCTACCTTGAGCAGCTGACAAAATAAAAGAATCTACATGCATTTCAAGTAATCTATAACTTTGATTATTACAGTTATTTCTTAATTGTAAACCCTCCATGTTTTCTTCCAAAATTGCTATTTTGGAGGGATTATTAGGGGAAGAGCAACATTTTGAGCCAAAATTGGGGACAGTTGAGAGGTTGGCTATGCCTAATTCTATAAAGCAATTTATTTGCATGTACCTCTCAACCTGTTAATGCAGTAAATCTGAACAAGGCCAAATATATTGTGGCACATATAAACAGTACTAAAATTGCTCTTGTATAAATTGAGACAGTTGATAGAACGGCTCTTACTTTAACATGCATTTTATGAAGGTTATGAAGTCTGAAACTTATTATTTAGTGACTTCTGGCAAATCATTTAGGAATTAAAACTACAAATTTTATGAACAAACCAAAAATAAGAAGCAAAAATCTATTCATTCTTTGAAAATCTGGACAATTGGGAGGTATAGTTCAGCTGGGCCTGTCTGAGTTTGCTGCCCTTCCCCCCCTGACAAAATAATGGTTGAATGGAGCCTCTGCAGCCATTCCAATGAACCATTACTTGGCTATTTCACTCCATTTACCATAAACACTAATGTGCATACTGCTTTACTTCAATGATGAGTTGGACTTCATTTGAAAGTTTTATTTTGTATTTTACAGCACAAACATTAAGTCATCTGTTAAACAAAGCAATGCAGTCTCACAATGAAAACTTAGCATTAAAACTTCTCTGCCCTTGAAACTCACATTCATTGAAACAGCATTGAAACCCACATTCAAAGAAAATACATTTTGCCAGTGGCAGATAAAGATTAATTTTGGGCTGTTTTCGAATCATAGGCCCCTTGCATATGAAACATACATGTGCTCTTTGATACACCTTCCTCATTGTACTAAAATTATATTTCTTGTACAATACAGTACACTTGTTAGTGGGTGTTTTAAATTTGTTTTGAACATTTTTCCAGTAAGCAATGAAACAAAACATATGCACCCATAATGGCAAAACTGCCCAGTTGAGAACATTTATCATAAAAATGTCATCTCAGACTTCCACAGTCCACCATTATTAGTAAATATACACAATTCTACATTCCACCATTATTAGTAAATATGCACAATTCCACAGTCCACCATTATTAGTAAATATGCACAATTCTACAGTCCACCATTATCAGTAAATATGCACAATTCTACAGTGCACCTTTATCAGTAAATATGCACAATTCTACAGTCCATATTCAGTGAATTCAGTTCTTGCCATAGCTGTCAACCTTAGCACAAAAACCTGGACGAAGCCAATAATGGGGGAATACAGTCCCAAAAATAGGGACAAATTTAAAATATTCATCTTATAAACTTAGAAAATTGCTAGCAAAAAAGGTTGTGCTACTATGTATTCTGAAGAACATGACGTTTGAAATTCAAATGCCGGTCAATTTTACTGCGGACAGAACAAAAACAATTTTCAGCAGAGACACAGGGATTAATACTGCAGACATGTCTTTGTAAAATGGCAGGGCACCAGAGCAAATCCACACAAACACAGGGAGGAGATGCAGACTCCACACAGAAGCCACCCCAACCAAGAATCAAACCAGAAAACCTATAGCTGTGAGGCAATAATACTACCACTGCTCCATCAAATCTGCAAGGAATTAAACATTCAAAAACCTGAAGTCTGAAATTCAAATGCTGGTCAATTTTACTGCGGACAGAACAAAAACACGTTTCAGCAGAGACACAGGGATTAATACTGCAGACACGTCTTTGTAAAATGGCAGGGCACCAGAGCAAATCCACACAAACACAGGGAGGAGATGCAGACTCCACACAGAAGCCACCCCAACCAAGAATCAAACCAGAAAACCTATAGCTGTGAGGCAACAATACTACCACTGCACCATCAAATCTGCAAGGAATTAAACATTCAGAAACCTGACGTCTGAAATTCAAATGCCGGTCAATTTTACTGCGGACAGAACAAAAACAATTTTCAGCAGAGACACAGGGATTAATACTGCAGACACGTCTTTGTAAAATGGCAGGGCACCACAGCAAATCCACACAAACACAGGGAGGAGATGCAGACTCCACACAGAAGCCACCCCAACCAAGATTCAAACCTGAAAACCTATAGCTGTGAGGCAACAATACTACCACTGCACCATCAAATCTGCAAGGAATTAAACATTCAGAAACCTGAAGTCTGAAATTCAAATGCCGGTCAATTTTACTGCGGACAGAACAAAAACAATTTTCAGCAGAGACGCAGGGATTAATACTGCAGACACGTCTTTGTAAAATGGCAGGGCACCAGAGCAAATCCACACAAACACAGGGAGGAGATGCAGTCTCCACACAGAAGCCACCCCAACCAAGAATCAAACCAGAAAACCTATAGCTGTGAGGCAACAATACTACCACTGCACCATCAAATCTGCAAGGAGTTAAACATTCAGAAACCTGAAGTCTGAAATTCAAATGCCTGTCAGTTTTATTTAACATTTGTTAATCAGGACAGTCTGACTTGGTACAAAAAAACAATTTTCAGCAGAGGCCCAGGAAGAAATAATGCAGACATGTCTTTGTAACATGGGAGGACACAAAAGCAAACCCACACAAACACAGGGAGAAGATACGGACCCCACAAAGAAGGAACCCCAGCCAAGAATCAAACCTGAGAACCTGCAGCTGTGAGGCAACAATGCTACTACTACACCATCAAATATCAAGCACGACAACATTTACAAACCACAGATATTATGAGGAACAGATCAGATCAAATATGAGGCAAAAATCTGCAATTTTTTTACAAATGGTGGTGGGTAGGGAACTCAAGTCTTTAACACCTGCATACAGGGTACAGGGTTCAAGCCTGAGGTATTCCCTACCACACCACCATGAGCACCTGGGGCATTTACACACACACACACCTCTCTATCCAGTTAAATGCACCAGCTAACACACACCTCTATCCAGTTAAAAGCACCAGCTAACACACACAACTCTATCCAGTTAAAAGCACCAGCTAACACACACAACTCTATCCAGTTAAAAGCACCAACACATAAAGTAAAATGCACCATACACTTACCTGTCTGTTCTCCATACCATATCCTGCCCGCGCAATACTCACAAAGACCCGCGAGATCCCAGCAAAGCTCCTTCCCGACGAGATCCCAAGTAAAAGCTCCCTCCCGATGACGAGACTGTTCTGACTGCTGCTGTTGCAGTCCAGACGTGATATATCCTCCCAGCATGTTTGTGCACTTTAAAAGTGCACAGACGTCTCCTTGTGTCCCTCTATGGGTCCTGCCGGACTGCCTTGAGCATGCGCATAGACCAACGGTAGTCGGGACTACTGCGCATGCGCAAAGTCGAATTTAAAAAAAATTATTTTTTTTGTTTTCTTTTTTAATTTTTAGTTTGAGGGGGCTGCAGTCCGGCAGCCCGATGCCACGAGCCGCCCCTGGTATTTGAAGTGACATCCATCCTGACAAATATGAGATATTTATCCAGCCTTGTAGTGCTTGTAATAAGCCTGTTGTCTCTCTTCTAATCATTTTGTTATCCCTATATCAGTCACTTCATACAACACAGCATGGCAGGTTAATAATGAGAACACACTGAAATATGTTCATTAATGTTCTATTACAACAAACATTATTATGTGTATGCCCATCTCTTCTTGAATCCACCCCTTAACTCTCACCACTCTTTGCATGTGTGTATCTATTAGGCTGATGGATGTAAAGGTCATCTCATGGTTTCTGTGTACCATCATGACTCTGCTGATGAATAATACCAACATGTTACCTTGATTCAAAAGGTTATCAGTGCTCCTGTAGTGTGCAAGGTTTCGGAATCTGCTGTAGGATTCCCTTTGTGTCATGGCCTAGTGATAATCAGATGCATACATTTACATTTGCATATTGTAAAGGCTTATAACCCAGCAGTATTGGATGCTTTTAAGGACTGTTTTCAGAGGTCTCTTTCCTGTGTCTGTTGCCTATCCACCTGTCTACCCCTTCTCCTACATAAGTATGATACAGTGTATCTGTTGCCTATCCATCTTTTAACCCTTCTCCTGTATAAGTATGATACATTGTATCTGTTGCCTATCCATCAGTTCATAGGTTCATAGGTAGGTACTAGGCTATCAGCCCAAGGGCCTAAGTAAGTCTAGCCAACAAAGTTCCCTGGCTTACGCCAACCCAAAAAAGCTAATTTCCTGTGCACCTGTCGAGCAGAGCCACAGAAGTGATCCCAGGGGTGTATTTCCTATCCACTCATCAAGATTTTTCTTGAAGAGTGTTAATGAGGAACTTTGCTTGACATAGATGGGTAGCTTGTTCCAGAGTATGGCAAGTCTCTGGGACAGGAATCTATCCCTCCAGCAAATCCTGTTTATTGTGGTAACAAGGTTTAGGTCCCTAGATCATGTAGCTTGGTGGGACTGGGATTTCTTTAGGTGTAGCATGTCCAACAGCTCTGGGTTTGACACAGCTTTATATGATAGGCAGAGATCACCTCGGAGTAGGCGATATGGTACAGAGTAAAGCTGGAGTTTTTTGAGACGATCAGTGTAGGGCATCTGTTTGAGGCCAGTAATTCTCTTTGTGAGGTACTTCTGTGGCCTTTCCAGCTGCTGCAGATGTCTTGTGAGGTACATTCCAAAAGGGGTGTTGTACTCTATAATGGGCCTAATGAGTGTCGAGTAGAGGGGAACAATGACCTCTTTTTTCCTGGATGAGAACCCTTTTGTGATATGTGCCATGTAGAATGATTTCCTGACTACTGTGGCAATGTGATTATCAAAGGAGAGACTACTGTCCACCTAGGTCTCAAGGTCTCTTATCACACATTCAGTGTTAAGAAGACTGCCACCTATGTGGTAGTTCATGGGTACAGAGTTTTTACCAAAGGGGATAACAATTCACTTTTTGGCATTGAGCTTGAGGCCATGGCTCTGACACTAGGCATCTGTCTCAGTGAGGCCCTTCTGTAGGATGTCCACATCATTTGGGGACTCAACTACATCTCCTAGTTTGCAGTCATCTGCGAACTTCATTAGCCAGAGGCCTTCTGTGTTAACATGTACTTCAGAGAAGTAGATACCAAACAGGAGAGGTCCCAGGACTGAATCTTGTGGTACTCCACTTGTCACTGATTTGAAGTCAGATTTGCAGTCTGCAACTTTTACAGTGTGGGTTCTGTCAGTGAGCCAGTTGGCAACCCATCTTGTGACATAGGGATTTATACTTAGTTTAGTGAGTTTAGCTATAATTGCAGAATGGGGGATGGCGTCGAAAGCCTTGGCGAGGTCAAGATAGGCTGTGTGAACCACCTTACCCTCATCTATGGTTTTGGTGACTGCCTCAAAAAAGTCAACCAGGTTCAGGAGGCAAGATCTGCCTTTCACAAACCCGAACTGGGTGGGGTCCAGAGTTTGGGGGTCACCAATGTCTTTGTTTATGAATTCCATGATGATATGTTCCATGACCTTGAAGACCAGGCTCGTCAGGCTAATAGGGCGATAGTTCCCATGATCAGTGGTGGCTCAATCTTTGTGGAATGGGATAACTGTTGCTATGTGCCATTCAGTGGGCACAAAGCCTGATGTGAGGCTATGACTGAACATGGTGCTTAGGTGGCTAGCCAGTTCGTTCTGCAGTCCGTTTAAAACACAGCCTGGGATGTTATCCGGTCCCATGGATGTTGTGTTTCTGGCTTTAGAGAGTGCTGCTTTTACCTGTGAAATTGTGATTACAGGGACTCTGCATTCTTCCTGTATAGATATGGGCCCTTTAGGGGGTGAGAGGGGGGTAAAGTTAGCACTGAACCTATCTGTCAGGATGTTGGCAATATCAGTTGGTTCTGTAATTTTTGTGCCATTGTGCTGTAACTCAGAGCAGATCTAGTTGTTGCCATTGAGATTCTTGACATAGCTATAGAATGCTTTGTGGTTGTCCTTAGAATCAGTGGCAATCTTGTTTTCATAGCTAGCTTTGGAGGCTCTTATAAGGGATCTCAGCTTCTTGCTGAGGCTGACCAGGGAGCTACTCCACTCATGGGATTTTACTCTCTTTTGCAACAATTTCTTACTTCTGTTGTAGAGTTTGTTTATGGCAGGGGACCACCAGACTGGCTTCCTTTTTTTGGAGGCTAGCATCTTGGTTCTATTTGGGATAGCATGATCCATGCACTCGTGTAAGTGCTTATAGAGTACATTTGTGTAGGATTCAGCAGTCGTAATTGTATTGCCCATCTGTATGGGTGTCATGAAGTTCAGCACGTCTGTCTTAAGAAGCATGAAGTTAGCTTTGGAGAAATTTTTTTACAGTGGTTTCCTTAATGGAGAGTAGGGCCGGGATGTGGATATCTAGGGTGATTAGCTTATGGTCAGATCTGACCAACGAGGAGTTGACTTCAGGTGTGGAGAACCGGTAACTCATGTTGGTAATGACTAGGACTAGGATATTGTTGCCCCTGGTGGGGGTGTGGATAAGTTGATCCAGGGCATTGTAATTTCTGAATTCCAGAAAGCGCTGAGCAAAGGAGTTGGTACATGAGTTGTTTTCCCAGTCCCAGTCCCAGTTTCCCAGTTAACCCTTCTCCTACACAAATATGATATATCTGCCTATCAAGTAAATTGTAAGCTGGGCCATAATTGATATAAATTTCAAAGATCAATTCCCCAAGAGAGAGAGAGAGAGAGAGAGAGAGATTATATTTTTACTCCATTTTACATTAAAGAAAAGGGAAAATGCATTTTTCATCCATTTTAATACAAAAGCTAATCTGCTGTATTTACAGTCACTAGCTGCTTCTAAGTACTGTTAAGCATCCCTTGTTATTAACAAAAGCATTTTTTTCTGCTGTTAGTGTCATGTTTTTCTACTTTAAATAAACACTTTATAGTTCAGTTTTATAACTTAATAAAAATCTGGCATTATCCCTTTCAGCAGGGCTGTGCTCCATAGGACCGTAGGATTTTAGGTTCGAAAGACATGCGTAAACGGGCGTGCCTTCATTGAAAGTTGAACATCGAGCTGGCACCTCGGTGTTCATAAAAATCTACTGCCAATCATTAGCAGGACCGTAGTTCCACTGTGGCGACCCCTAACTGGGAAAAAGCCGAAAGACAAACAACAACTAGGCTAATGGCCCTAGGGCTCTTACAAGCCTAGCCAAGAGTTTATTCCCCAAAAGAAACTTCAGTCAGCACCTGTCACCCCTATCAATGAGGGACACAGGTAGAATCCCTATGACAAATTTGTGGTTTCCCATCCATTCATCAAGGTTGTGCTTGAATAGGGTCAGCGAGGTGCTCTGTTTGACATGTGTGGGAAGACTATTCCAGAGATGGGACAGCCTCTGGGAGACAAACCTGTCTCTCCAGCACTCCAGTACAAAAAGCATAAATGAAATTAATTGCACTATAAGCTAAAATTTATATTAATTAAAGTAGATTTGCTTCCTGTAAAAAGAAGAAAAAACTAAAATCAATTTAATAGTAATCTGAGGTTCCTGCATACAAGCAAAAACCTTTGCTACGGTTATAGTGCCTTTTTAAGGCAAAGTGCACCTAATGCACATCCCAACTTAATCAAAAAAAAAAAAAGAAGAAGAAGTTAAGCACAAGATCACATCACGGTAGCTCTGCTCAGTGCCAAGATTCTCAATAACAAAAGGCCTGATCTTGTGCATCTCCTGAATTTGTAGTGCATCCAAGTATGTGCAGTTAGGGAAACTTGGTTTAAATATTCAGACAGCAGCCCTTCCATACCTTGCATGACTTAAGACCTGATGGCAGCTGTGGTGGAGTCTCTATATTTGTGAGTGACTACATCACCTGTAATAAGGTTCCTAGATACCCAGAAACAGAATTCACTAAAATACAAATGACAGTAAATATGAGTACATATCTGCTCTTAGCCTATTAAAACATTAACTTATGTCACCCGAAAATCATGTTTAGTTCCTAAGTGTACTGAATGAACGTGACTTAATTAAAACATTATTTTTCTGGGAGACTAACTATCCTTCAATAAAATGGGACACATATACTTAAATGAGGGTATGACCCTGACCCTGAGTAGCATCCTGCCCTCACCAAAAATGATATCGCAGTATAAAGAAAAAATGATCAATTTCAACAACTAGCTAAGCTTCTGGTGTCATTCAAAGGGGATCCAGTGTCTGTCTGTCTGGGACGACATGCTCGACAGACCTCATTGCTTCACAAGAGATGGCTTGCACCTGTCACTCCTGGGCTTTCGAATACTGGCCAAGGCTCTTGCTGCCCCCATAGTGCCTTTTTTAGGCAAGGCTCAAAAGTCAAACCCACCTCTGTAAACAGCACAAATAAAAAAAATGAGGGATATGCTACTCAACGCCAGGAGTTTAAATCTCAAAATGCATGCACTCAAAGCACTCCTCAGTACGGAGAACATCAACATCTGTGCAGTAACTGAAACTTGGTTCAGGGCTCCACAGAACACCTCAGCACTACCGGGTTACAACTCATACCACACATTTTGGCCACAGAACATGGACCGAAACACAAAAGGAGGGGGTGTATCAATATTCATGAAGGATACCTACACCTCCAAGTTAGTGGTGCAGCATTATACCTCCAAGATCATCCATGTGCAACTAACATCAGGCAAATCTGCAATGCAAATTGTGGCCTGCTGCAGATCACCCTCCATGAGCCAGGACCACCTCTCCACCTTTCTGGAGACACTGGAAAACATGAAAGTCCTGCCGAACACCCTGATATTGGGCGATTTCAATTACCCTACCATTAACTGGAAAAACTACTCAAGTACAAACTCCCAGGTCCAGCGCTTCCTGGAATTTATCAACCAAAATGCCCTGAATCAGCTAGTAAACTCCCCTACCAGAGGTGAAAACATATTGGACCTGGTCATTACCAACATGGGTGACAGGTGTTCCACACCAGAGGTCAAGCCATCACTGGTTAGATCAGACCATAAACTAATCACTCTGGATGTCCACACCCCACCACCACCCCCAACTAAGGAAACCACAGTAAAAAAACTTTTCTAAAGAAAACTTCACTTTACTTAAGACAGAGGTGGTAAGTTTCACAGCCCCCACACTAAAGGATAAAGCTGCCCAAGATGCAGAAACCTTTACAAATGTACTCTATGAGCACCTACAAGGATGCTTGGATCATGCCATCCCTAGCAAAACCAAGACTCACTCCCCTAAGAGAAGGAAAGCAGTCTGGTGGACCCTTGCCATAAACAGGCTATACAATAGAAGGAGGAAACTAGTTCAGAAAAAAAGCAAATCACAAGAAGGAAAGACATCCCTGATCAGTATCAGTAAGAAACTAAGGTCCCTCATAAAATCCTCCAAAGCTAACTTCCAAAGAAAAATAGCCAAGGATTCAAAAGATAACCACAAAGTCTTCTTTAGTTATGTCAAGAATCTAAGAGGCAACTCGCAGATATGTTCTGCACTAGTGCAAAATAGCACAAAATATACTGAACCCACTGATATTGCCAACATCCTAGCAGATAGATTCAGTGCAAACTTCACCCCCCTCTCACCCCCAAAAGGGCCCACAACAATACCGGAAAAGTGTAGTATCCCAGGAATCACAGAAGCACAGCCCTTTCAAAAGCCAAAAGCACAGCGTCAATGGGGCCAGATGGTGTCCCAAACTGTGCCTTGCATGAACTACATAACAAACTAACCCCCCACCTAAACACACTGTTCAACCTCAGCCTCTCCACAGGCTACATGCCCATAGAATGGTGCACAGCAATGATTATTCCACTCCATAAAGAAGGGGCCACAACTGACCCTGGTAACTATTGCCCCATAAGCCTGACTAGCCTGGTCTGCAAGACTATGGAGAGCATCATCATGAAACTCATTAACAAAGACATTGGAAATCTCCAAACACTTGACCCGACCCAGTTTGGCTTTGTTAAGGGCAGATCATGCCAACTAAACCTGGTTGACTTCTTCGAGACAGTCACCAAGGCCATAGATGAGGGGAAGGTAGTTCACACAGCCTACCTTGACCTCGCCAAGGCTTTTGACACCATTCCCCAATTGGGAATTATAAAAAAACTCACCAGCCTGAACATAAACCCCTATGTCACGAGATGGGTTGCCAACTGGCTTACAGACAGAACTCACACGGTAAGAATAGTGGGCTCCAGGTCCGACTCCAAACCAGTCATAAGTGGTGTCCCACAAGGCTCAGTCCTGGGACCCTTACTGTTTGGCATATACTTCTCAGAAGTACAGGCAAACACAGGAGGACTATGGCTAACCAAGTTCACCAATGACTTCAAACTGGGAGCCATAATTGGCACTCCGGATGACACAGACATTCTCCAAAAGGGCCTTACTGAGATGGACACCTGGTGTCAAAGTCATGGTCTCAAGCTAAATGCCACAAAATGCATAGTCATCCCATTTGGGAAAAACAAAACACCCATGAATTACCACAGAGGTGGCAGCCCCCTTAATACAGAAGAGGTAATAAGAGATCTGGGGACCTGGATAGATAGCAATCTCTCCTTTGACAATCATATTGCCAAAGTAGTTAGGAAATCCTTCTATATAGCCCATCTAATTACTAAAGAGTTCGCATCTAGAAATAAAGAGGTTATAGTGCCCCTCTACTCATCACTCATCAGACCCATCATAGAGTACAATGCCCCATTTGGGATGTACCTCACAAGACACTTCCAACAGCTGAAAAGACCACAAAACGTACCTCACCTAGTGGATTACTGGTCTCAAACATATATCCTATGCAGCCCGACTGGAAAACTCAAGCTGTACTCAGTGGCATATCGCTTACTCAGAGGTGATCTCTGCCTGACTTACAAAGCCATGTCCAACTCAGAATTGATGGACATGCTCCACCTAAAGAAATCCAAGTCACTGCGAGCCACTCGCTCTAGTGAGCTAAACCTCACCACAACAATAAATAGAACATGTTGGAGGGATAGATTCCTGTCACAGAGACTCCCCATGCTTTGGAACAAAATTCATAACTATATTAGGCAGAGCCCCTCACTAACACTCTTCAAGAGAAACCTTGACGAGTGGATGGGTAACAGAAAATACACCTCTGGGATCACTTCATTGACTCTTTTTGACAGAGGCTCAGTTAATTAATCAATGGGGTGGCAAAAGCTGACTCACTCTGGCTAGGCTTATAAATGCCCTCGGGCAGATAGTCTAGTACCTACCTATGAACCTATGATGGATATGCCCAGAAATTTCAAGATTTAATAAGCAAAAAGTCCTTAGATCATATAGTCAAAGAATCCACTAGAGATGAAAATATCCTAGACCTCACTCTTAGAAATATACCATCTATAGGTACTATTCCTCTGGCATCCCTCCCCCCATAAGTCTGACAATAAACTGGTAGCCTTTACATTTAAAATTTCAATAAAAATAAGGGATTTCATATGTACAATTCTATGCTGAAATATACAATTTTATGTATAACAGTAACTTTGAAGATGTTGATACAGCAAGCAACTATGCAAAAATACTCTGAGCTCACGCAGATAAAAGCATAAATATGTCACTCTCAAATATAATGTAAAGTCTAAGAGCAAACCATCCTGGTTGTCTACAAATAAAAATAAACTATACAACAAAAGAAAAAGAATTCTTAAAGTATACAGCAGAACAAATGACCCTCAAGTCAAGGTTAATATCAATGAATTATCAGATAGCTTAAAAAACAAAATTAGGAAAACCATGGCAGACCATGAACTTAGGCTAGCATCAAAAGCTAAGTATAATTACAAATCCTTCTTTAACCACATCAGGAAACTAAGAAATAACATCCAAAATTGCTTACAACTTATTCAAAATGGCTTTACTTACTCAGATCTGGTAGACATTGACAACATACTAGCAATTGAATTCAGTGTAAACGTCACCCAGAGACAACCATGCAAAGCCCAATTATCCCTAAAGATTTCAGACCCCACATCATCACTAAAGAACATATAGTGAAGGTAAGGGTCCTAGGACCTGATAATACCCCTGTCTCCTTAATAAATGGTATAAAACAGGCATTGGTAGAGCCACTGCTTAAAGTAGTCAACCTGAACTTAGCTGCTAGCTTTGTCCCTGAGGTCTGGTGTCCAGCAGTTGAGATGACACTTCACATGGCTGGCTCCACCACTAACTCTAGAAATTATAAACCCATCAGTTTAACAAGTCTCTTCTGCAAAGCCTTAGAACATATCTTAACTGACCTGACTAACTAGGATATTAAGGCTAGACACACAGCAGTTTGCCTTGTCAAGGGTAGATGATGTCTAATGAATCTGGTTAACTTCTTTAAAATGTACCACAAGCTGTTGGTGGCAATTATGCTAAATACACAGTGTACGTCACTCCAGACAAAGCATTTGATTCCTCCGATCATGCTAGAATAATAAACAATGTAAACACTAAACACACTTCAAATGGATCCCTATGTACCAAGATAGATAGCAAACCGGATAAAAGATTGAACCCCCACAGGGAGGGTAGGGGTGATTCCTAAGAGAGTAGGAAGATGAGCAGTGATGCTCCACATGGCTTATTACTGGGATATCGCTTGTTTGGCATCTAGTTTTTGGCTGACCAGATCATAGACTAAGATCACTGGTTATCCAGGTTTGCAGATGACTGAAAACTGGATGTCATTCTCAAGTCGCCCTCTCATACCAAGTCCTCTAGCATGTGCATACATTTGTCAATACCTAATGTACAAATAGATGTCTCAAATTAAATGCAAATGAAGAACAGTATTGTCATGTTCGATAGACAGCCCTCCCCCACCTTATAGCATAGACAATACCCTGCTTTAAAATGAAAACCTTGGAACATACACTGATAATCCACTCTCCTTTGATCTTCATATTGCTATAGGGATAAAGAAGCCCTACATAGGGATAAAGAAGTCCTACATAGCCCAGTGGATTTCAAAAGAAATATTCAGATCTAAAGAAGTCATCACCTTTTCTGTTCTACTTTGATTAGTCTGGTCATAGAAAATAATGTACCCTGTGGCATGTACCTCACGAGACATATCAAGCAATTTGAAAGATCCCAGGGGTTCCTACTAAAATAATGGTTAACTTAAGAACCTTAAACTACCAGAAAAAAATGAAATACTGTCCCTTTATTCAGAGCTTTATAGATTCCTGAGAGGTGATCTCTGCATTGACATCAGTGTTACTAATCACACAGTGCTCCAGCATCTCTTGTATCTCTAAAAATCAAACAATCCAACTAATATTAGGACCAAAGATCTAAATCTACATCAACACATTGTTAAAACATAACGGAGAGATAAATTCATTGTATTACATCTTCTCTACTCATGGAAGAGACTTTTACAGTAAATTTAAGTAGGGAAATACTTATATTCTTTCAGATGGGAACTAGATATCAAGATGGATATTCAGAAATCTGGGTCGATTGTCAGCCATCATAGGGGCTACCCATGAAATGGCTGAACATTGAACAATAAGCATCGAAAGTTCAGTCAACAAACTTTCATTTCATCAACAAGGTAAGTAACTACTTGTCCAACACTTCCCCATCACATACATGGAAGTCTTTCAAACCCCTTTCTTTTTTCCACTGTAGTGTGGTCTCGGAGTGAGTTGCTGTATATAGTAAGGGGGGGTGTAAGGGGTTTGGGGGTGAAAATCTCTACCTTGGTGGTTTGCAACACTTCTGTTTGTGACAAGGGAAATGTTGGGACAAGTAGTTACTTACCCTGTCGATGAAATGAAAGTTTGGTGAATTAACTTTAGATCCTTATTGTTTGATGTTCAGCTGTTTGATGATTACCCCATTCCATGGCCGAACACAGACCCCATAAATTCACCCCTGGCTTGAATAGCCTAGCGCTTCTTCATAAAATGAGGTACTGTTTAAGTATTTTAAGGAATGGATACCAGTAAGGCACAAATAGCCTCTAGGCTTACTTGAGTTGTATTTCCAATGATCATAGGGATCTGCAAAAAAAAAAAATTGTAAAGATCTACACTATACATGTACACCACTTAAGCATCTTTCTGAAATGTTTTCATGAGTTTGCCTACCAGCAGCATAGCATGTGGGTCATTGTTGCCATGGGTTTGTGAATGGAGGAAATTTCTACTTGGTTTATAGCAATAAGATCACTGGTAACGTGAGAAAATTCTATGTTATCACTCTTCAGTATCCATGTAGCTTCATCCACTCATTGTAGAATAGGATTCACTCATGCCAACACGTACGGTTAATATTTACTTCACCTTACAGACTTCAGTGTTGCACTCCTGATGGGGGAATTACGTCCTGCTGCTCCACTATTTGCTGCTTCATAGAATAGGCATAAGTTCACCTGGGGGTCTTACCAGACCAGGTGCTGAGTTAACATGCCGGATAAAGTTTTTGGCCTTGACAGAATGGCAATCTGGTGGACAGAATGGGTGGTCATCAGAATGTAAGTTTTACAGATTTAAGTCTTAGATAATTGGCTATTTCATGTCCAAACTCAGTATGTGTATCAAACAGGACATGCATATAATGTTGCCAGCCCTTTGGCTTACACATTGTTTGCAGCATTATCCAATACTACCAACTGTGATGCAGTGAATGAGGAGCTACCCAATCTATAATTTTCTCTTCAACTCTCACAAACTGCATAATATTTTTCCTATGCAAAAATGCTGAACTGTGCTTGTTACTGGAAAGCGACCAATTCATGTCTTCAATGCCACTAAAATGGAAAGCAGCTGACATCTCATCTGAGGATATAGAAAATGAGAATGGCGTAAACCTGCAGTCAGCGACTGTCACCTAGTCTGCAGTTTGTCCACTGGTCCATATCAGTAAAAATGTGCACTATTTCCCAAATATCAGTAAAAATGTGCACTATTTCCCAAACTGAAACATTCAAACTGTCAAATGCATTCCTATGACTAGGTTTGCCTCAGTCAACTTAAGTCTGTGATGACACTGGTTAAGTCTTATATTTAATGTGCTTGCATGTTTTTATCATGGTCCTGAGGTCATGAATGGTTGCATAAGAAAGATATATCATGAGACTAATGTGATGATCAGTGTTTCTATGGGCATATATATTTTTTATCAACATTCTATTAATTTTTAAACTAATATCACAAAAGGAGGTAAAATATGATGTGGGGAGCATATGAAATAGGACTGGATGGTAAGTCACGAAACTTTGGAAAAATACGACTTATTTGCACAGTGGCATGATGATGGTATATTGTCAAAATCAGAATTGTCAGAGGTCACATTCTTCATATCCATAACTCTTCCCTGACTACCTGACTCAACAAATTCCTTCAGATTATACTGAACGCTCTCATTTTACTTCCTGATTCTGTGGCCTTCACCTTCATTCAGCACAAAATACAGGTACAAATACAAATGATTTCATCTGAATTGCATTTTCCATAAAACATTCTACATTCTGATTATGACTGATGCAGTCCATCATCTATTTCCGAATACTGCCATTACATATTTTCATTATTTATGACTGCAACTGTCTTAAATGAAAACTAGACCATATCATTAGTATTGTACACACTGTGAGTGTATATTTTTCATTTATTTTCAGGTATTTAATTTGGACCAAATAAATGATGAGCTCTACAGTAAAAAAGTAACTCTCACAACCTGAACAAACTGCTTAGTTCATTAATACAGCACAGTGGGCTATTTACCCAAATATAGTAAATAACCTTCTGTTACATTACAGCAAGCTATCAAAACCCATAATGCATTGTGCTGTAGAGAAAATACCCACACTCACTGGGCTCTGGGTGTTGCACATAATCCCTATGCTGAATGAATCTGAGAGTTCTGCTAATTCTCACATAATATGTACATCTAAAGAATACTGTGCATCACATAGACTGTCTCCAGGCATATTTCTCAGTCCTCTTAGCACAAGAAATATGGACAAAGCCTAAAATAATGGTGGCACAAAGGCCCAAAAAATCAGAGTAGAGTTTAAATATTGCTCTTATAAACTTAGAAAGTTGCTAGAACAGCAAGATTTCTGTTAACATGTATTTTCTGAAGGATATGAAGTCTGAAAGTCAAATGCAAATCATTATTTAATGATTTCAGTCTGGAGCGGTTTGTCAGAAAATCACACATTTTTATGACGAACAGTCCAAAAATATTAGGCAAAAATCTGGACATTTCTGTGAAAACCTGGGCAGTAGCAAGGTATAACTTCAGTATTAAAATATGCCTCCTCCCCATCATGTGTTGTATGCAGTCACAGTGAAAAATACATCTGCCTTGGAGAAGATAACTTCATCTTTTATACTGCATGATAGTCTGTAAAGATCTAGAAACCAAAAAATGTTAACCTTACCCCACCCAACACAGACACACACACACACACACACACACACACACACACACACACACACACACACACACACACACACACACACACACATTATAAGGAGGAGAGATTTTGACCTTCTAGGGCTAGCTCCCTACATTGTTGTCCATACGCTTTTGAATCTGTGATTTTCACAAATTGAAAACACCAACTGTACTATCCACAGCCTACCTTGAATGTAGAAAGTCTGATGCAAAAACTATTGAAAACAGCAGACCACAGCTTAATTATAGACAATGAACATCTATGGCATAATATGTTCTTCCCAAGCTAGATGTGCTTTCAGAACCTTTAGTTCCTCACCACAACCAGTACCTGGGGTTTGTTTTGTTTCTCACATTGTACATTTGCATACAATACTCTTTTTTTTTGTTTCCCAGCAGCTACCTATTGACTCACCCAAAGTTCATCACCTCATTCACTAGATCTACCAGACACACCTTTACCTTCACTGGGCTAACCTTGACCCACATCCAGAGGTACTGTGAAAGCTGGGGATCCAAGTGCAATGTCAGGCTGCAGCCAGGGAACATGTTTTCATTTATGCCCTAACTTTTCTACACCCCCTGTATGTACTTGTGACATCCTTGAGATGGATATGCAATCCAACATGTTGGGATTTGGTTCATCCTTCACTGCAAGTCAGCCACTACACCTGCCTTCTAAAAGAAACACCCATGTGCATCTTCAGCTTTTGCTGGAGTTCCACCATGAGGTGGTTCTGAGTCCACCATGAAGTGCTTCTGAGTAAATACTCTCCTCCCAGGTGTGAACAAGCCCATCCTTCTCTGTAGCTACTGACTGAATTGGGTCGCCTGGATCTTATTCAGGGAATTATTCCTCTATGCATGGTGCTGGCCACTTTAACTTACATGACTCTGTGGTCATCAGACATTACAAATAATTACCACGCTTAGGTTTCTCTTATTATATATACCCAAGAAACTTTATTCCTCACATACTACATACACCACCACAACTCTGAATTCTTCATACACTACATGTACCTGCAAGATTCTATGCTCATCCAGCATTACATACATCTAAAGACACCAGTCCATGCATGTTGCCAATACATAGGACAGAATAGCAGAGGAAGTTAAGGCTGTGAGTTGCTAATAAGCTTTACCTTGCAGACATTGATTTGATTCCCTTTCTTTCCAGTCATGAACTGTTTGATTTTGAGTAAGTCACTGAGGTTCACAGGTTCATAACTATATAATTACCATACAGACTAGAAGGCCTAGCTAGCTATGCAAACACCATAAAAATGACTCACTGAAAAGACTTCAACCTTCACCAATAGAAAAACAGAACATTGTAACATGACAGATTTGAACCTAATGAATCCCCTACTTATGGAATAAGCTTCTGGTATATGTCAAGCAATACATCACATTAGCCACATTCAAACTACTCTGGATGATTGCATAGAGAATTGAAAATTCATCCTGGGGCATGTAACATGGCACCTCCTGGGTGAAAAAACTAACTTATTCAGTTTTTCTGCATCGGGAAGCCTATCTTAACAAAATTTTCTTGAATAATTGGATGTGTTAGGCCCCCAGACTGAGTAGTAATGTGCTTCATAGTCTGCGGTAAATTTATGATTGCTCATGCAATCATCCATAGATACTGCGAGTGCAGCCAATGTGTTAAATTTCTTAATATTCAGGGAAGATAATTCCATATATAGGAGATGTATTATATTAGGCATCTATTATGCCAGTATGTTTTATTTATTTGTCATGATTGTTAAAGTCTTGGCGTGCATATTCATAATTCTATGCATTTACAAATGTGTACAATATCAATCAAGGTTGGGTCTTTTGTGGTTAAGAAAGCCATGTACAGATCATCATAACGCAGCCTTAATGAAAGAGATGGTTGTGAGATGGCTTTTATCTTATCAAATTAATTTAGGTTAGTGAGTTTATACCAGTAATTTCTTGTTTCTGAAGTATTTGAGCTTTTGATGATAAATGAGATAGAGAGGTACATGCTAAAGAGGGTCTTAAGATTGATTGAATGAGGGCTGTTTAGAGACATTTTCTGACTAACATACTAATAGGAAATATTCATTTATAAATTAACTATACCAGGTAGTAAGTTGTTCTGACTATGACTGACACTTGACGGTTACATAGTTCATAACAGTTTAAGGTAGTGCTCGTGTGACATATAGCTGTGCAACAAACAAGGCAGACATGCCTCTTAAATCTAGATTAATAAAAAACAAGTATATCTGCTGCTGACAGAGATATATCATACATTTATACATTCATACTTACATATACTCCAGAAACTCTATATGCCTGTAACTCATCTTCAGACACTTCCTACATTTGTTCATACTGCTCCTGGTAATTATCTACAATGGGCAAAAAACATATTTCTTACATGCTTACTAAATCTACCATGCTGTTTAGTTTTCATATAATGCTGAGTCTTGTAGCAATCTGTGACTTTTGTAATATTAAATGTCTCTGAGACACAGATCCTCCCAAACTCTACACATTCCTTCGCTTGTAGTACACTGGGTTTCAACAGACTGCATACACTTGCAGTTTGCCGTACCTTTCTTATATTGCACAAATCCTTCCAGAAGAGCATATTTTACAGAAACTGCATGTGCATTTTGCATCTTATACCCATTATCTGCATTTCCTAAAGGATAATATATTAATTCCAAGCTATTTTCAGATTCTGTAAGAATGCAATACATGTTTTTTTTACTTGTTCTGCCATCTGCACTGCACTGTACATTCATACTATACTCGTGTTACTTCTTCAGTTGCTACATGCAGTCCATGTCTTCCCATATTATTTATGCACAGCAGTATTTTGGTGTGACATTTTTGGCATCACTGTCCTTTCCAGCATCATAAGACCTAGAAGTGCCTCAGAAATACAACCATTTATCTTTGGCCTGAAGTACCAGAGCCCTGCAACTCTCACAAAATAAATGTCGGACCATGATTAATATGCTAGAAAAATCTGCTGATGCCCTCCCACTGTAAACCCCAGTTATCTACATTATCTGTTGCAGACTAGATTTAAAATGCTCACACATATGTATACAAACATTGTCAACGTATCATGAGCATTGCATAAGGTTTCAGTATGTGTATCAAATTTCAGCTGCATTTTGTCTGAAACAGTTATGTTTGTTTTTCTAGTGTTTTATGTAATCAAACACTATCATTTATAAACACAGCTGCCTTAAAAGCTTTCAGCAGTGTTTCCAGTTGTTTAGAAATTCACCATTATTTTGTGACGTCACTGTTTTTCATAAGTGACAGCTGTTTCTTCTCTATACAGATGAAGATATTATGTGGGAAAGTTGAAGGAGAATTTTAACTATCCCAACAAAACAAGAACAAGATAACAACAATACTAAATGTAGGAATGCAAAAGCAAAAAGCTACAGCATGCAGAATGATCAAGGATTAGTATATAATATTCTGGGAAGTGAAGTAAGGTACTTTAAAAATGTATCTTGTCCCATACATTTCCTACCAGCCCCATAAGATGTAAGAAAAGGAAAGAAGACAATGTGAAAGGATCCACTGGTATTATCTGTTAATCATAAAGAGAATCACAAAAATGTATTTTATTATATAAAGCTTTTTTTCTGTTATCTTCTGAGCTTGTGAGCAACTTGAAATGAAATTGCTCATTCTTTAGCAGGAACAACTAACGCTCATTCTTTGGAGCACAAAGGTGATGCAACACTTTTTATTAGACCAACATAGGTTTTACAAAACAGCAAGTCAAACTTTGTGACTGAGCTCTTCATCAAGAGCAAGCCAGCTGCATATCTCTTGTCAAAGAGTTCACAGTGAAAATGCTTCAGTAGCTGTAAAGTAAAACCTATTTTGATCTTTTAATGTAACACCATTGTATTTTCTTTCAGGTCACCAACACAACATCTCTTTTTTTAGTTTTGCTCTTTTTAGTTAGATTATGTCAATAGTGAAACCCAACAAATGGCCAGATTTCAAGTTCTCTGGTACACTTCACAATCACATGTTGCACAGATCAATACACTTATGCCTCATAAAGTCACTGCATCCTTTTGTCAATACTTTTTCCAATTTTTTGCTACAATATCCATATAGGTTTGGCAGTCACCAAAGAGGAGTAAGCCTATGATCTCTTACTTCTGGGTGTAAAGGGGGTTTGAATAATTTTACCTTCATTTGGCTACTGTATTGTACTATGCAAGTAACTTGATTAGGCAGTACTCCCACGTTGCCCCTACGGAAAAGGGACATTTGTGTCCAGTGGGCTTACCTGGTTAACAAATGCAATACAAATTGGCATACACATGCAAAGCACATACATGACACCAAGCTTGACAGAGCAAGATGTCTTCACGGTCCCTAACTTCCACCACAAATGGAACATTAGGTAGAAAATATCATATCATATAACCAGTGTTTCCTCCCACATCTCTGAGTGATGACAGCAGTTTCTTGAATGCACTGCCTATCATCTCACTAGCAGTAAGCAGTCGCATTTAGGTATATGTCTTGGGTTGGTATTGTCGTATGTAGGAAGAAGAACACTGAAAAGAATTTTTATATGGAATCTCTCTGGAATTTTTGTTTGGCACATGAATCCCGGTAATCTCCAAAATTATGCAAGTGCATGCCTTTAGATACCATGCATCTAACAATACAGCAGTACAACAATTAAAAAACAAAAATACTGCATATGATTAGAATGAATCCAGTGTTTCTGCTAAGGAGACGTCTGCAAGTTAGCATTTGCATTCCATTGCTAGACAACTATAAAACGTATGATACATACTTTGTCACTTCATAAATTTATCACAGCAATTTCATACATTAGAAATAAATGACACTCTCTCCATATGCCAAAGAGCTCCATACCCCTTTTAGCTAAACAATATAAGATAACAGTACCTTCTCTCCTCTCTTTGCAACTGATTTAAGAGATACTCAAAACCCATAACCACTACAAAACCAAATATATGGTAATCTTCATCTTCAAGGTCTGAATTTACTACACTTACAGCACCACTCGCCTTCCTCAGTCACAGAATCATAGGCTCATAGGCTCATAGGACTTACAAAACAACCGAGCCATGAGGCCACTTCCTTCTTGCTAATACTCACCTTTAGGCCTTGTCTCTCTTTTCAGTGTGACCCAGGCCAGTCACATCAGGGGTGAATTTGTGAATACCCATCCAGCTGTTGAGTTCTTTTTAAAGGTAGACAATGTGTCACACTGCTTAATTTAGAGAGGTAGTATGTTCCATTGAAGGTGTAGGTGCTGCATGACAAATCCATCCCTCTTCCTAGTTTTATTCATTTGTTGTAGTAGATTTAGATCTTGACACTAGTTCTAGTTGAAATATTTGACTTATTAATGTATAAGAGTTCTGGGATTACTGGATCCTCTATAGCCCTATAAGCATGGCACAAGTCACCACTAAAGAGTCTTTTTGAAACTTAAGTAAAGACAGAGCCTTCAATCTTTCCTGGTAGTTAAAGTCTTTTAAGACCCTCATCTTTTTAGTTACAAACATCTAAGTTCTATTTAGTTGCTTGATATGCTTGGTAAAGTACATCTCAAAGGGGGTGTTGTACTGAATAATTGATCTAATTTGTGTGAAATACAAGGAGGTGAGGCCTTTCTTAGCTGTGGAAAATACACTTTTAGCTATGAGGTGTTAAAAGAATTTCCTAACTACTGTTGCAACGTGATGGTCAAATGTAACAGAGCTGTCAACCCACGCACCCAGGCCTCTCACAACATTTTCATTTTGAAGTGGCATGTTATCTTTGTTGTAAATATGTGCTAGAGGTGCTTCCCAAATTCTACAATGTTGCACTTTTTGTTGATGAGCCTGAGTCTATATTTAATACACCAACTATTGCCAAGTGCAAGCTCCTGATAGAGCACATGTATGCCAGGGGGAGATTTGACAATGACGCCTAGCTTACAGTTATCCACAAACTTTATTAACCAAAGGTTCTCATTCGGTAATTGGAGATTGAAGAAGTAGATACAGAGATCCCAGAACTGGTCCCTGTGATAGATCACACATTTGTACTCTCAGAGGATGCTCATGACACTCAGTGCAAGTCATCTCTAAGCCTGTTGTCTGTCCACCTAGTCACATGTGGATTGATTTGTAGTTCATTCAATGTGTTTATTATATTTGAATGGGGTATGGTATAGAATGCTTTGGTGAGGTCAAAGTATACTGTGTGGATAGCTTGCTCACAGTCAACATGTTGGCTGAATAACCCTCACAAAGCAGTTTGCAAGATTCATTAGGCAGCATCTACCGTTGACACAGCCACATTGCTGGGGGTTGAGTTTAATAAGATTGTTGCTATCATAGTTAATTAGGTCTGTTATAATGCATTCCATAGCTTTGCATATAACACTTGTTAGGCTAATGGGTCTGTAATTTCTATGATCTGAAGTTGGGAGTAACTTGGGACACCCTTGTGGAGTGACATAATAACAACTGTGTATCACTCATATGCGACAAAGCTGTTTGATAGGCTCAGGTTCAAAAGTTGAAGACTGGGTCCACCAGTGCTTGCTTAGTATTATTAATTAGGCAATCTGGTATGTTATCACACCCCATAGAAAAGGTAATCTTCAGTTTGGAGGATGCCATCAGTATGTGCTCTCTTGTGATGTCTGATTGCATTGCTCCATCATGGATACATGGGTTTGGAACAGCTGTCTTATAGATGAGTTTGGCCGTACAGTTATTAGCCAGTATGTTAATGATATCCACTGGATCTGAGTAGCTGGTATCATTGTGAATAAATCTGGAGCAACCTGGGTGCTATTTCTTATTTTTCTAGCATAACTAAAGACTGGTCTATGGTTGTCTGTAATTTATATGCTTAGATTGAGTTACTGGGGTGGTTTAATTTTTATTTTCTTCCTTTTTAGCCTCCTGCTGTTTGATGTTCTACTTTGTTTGGGAATGATTTCTACTGCTATTTAGATGTAGGAGTTCCTTCATTTTATTACAGAGTTTACTAATGCTAGAGGACCACCACACAGTTTGTTTTTAAACCTCCACATTTGCTTGTATTTGGTGGGCATTGCCAATCTGATACATCTGTCCAAGTGTAAATAGAATTTTTCAGCATAACTCTTAGCATTGACAACATTGTGGGTAATACAGTTATGGTTTAATTCAGGGACCTCATCATAGAAATTAGGAAATGTTTACATTTAAAGTCCCTGAATTCTGTGATATTTATTATCACTAGTTTGCAGGCTTTGATGGAGGTTACTGGTCTGTGGTCTGACATGACCAATGTGAGGGATCCCTTGGGGATGGCAAAGTCTCTGATATATGTATGTATGTATGTGTGTAGATATATATATAAGTATATATATATATATATATATATATGTGTGTGTGTGTGTGTGTGTGTGTGTGTGTGTGTGTGAGTGTGTGTATGTGTGTGTGTGTGTCTGTGTGTTAAAAAGTCTGTTGTCAGTTAATCACTGGTTAGTTAAAATAACCTAGGATAACAGCATTTACATTTATTGGGAGTTCCTCAGGAATATTTATGAATGATGTGTGATTTTCTGGAGCATATTTAACCTGCAGTATGGACCAGGACACCCTTTAAAAATCCCTGCTCAGTCACATACAAACATCCATTAATTGTAATTGCTTTCAAGAAAATCCCCTTTGAAATGTCTTTCAATTACTTTTTTCATTTGCCATATAACTCTAGATTATAACACAATCTAAGCCCATTGTTTCCATTTCTTGTTACTGGCCAGACTGCCTTGAATTACAACAACCTATTCTAACTTTCTACCAAAGTAACACAAATGTAATACATTTCACCTATAGATGTGTGTTGTTATGCATAAACTGACTTTCAATGGTCTCTGTGTAGTTACTCTAACAATCCATTATATACAGTGGCAGATTAAGTGCAACCTGGGCCCAGACTGTTTTTAAACTATGGGTCCCATGTGTACAATTTTAGGAACATGAATAAATGCATGTTCTCTTTGAGTCAACTTCCTGATTATTTTAAATAATATGTATTGTTTAACACAGCAACGTGTGTTAGAGTGTGTTTTAAATTTGCAGCTTTGAACATTTTTTCCAGTAAGCAGTAAGACAAATTGTTTGAACCAGTAATGGCAAAAGTACCTCTATCAGAAGGCCACTCAAAGTAATGTCATTATAATCTACCAATATCCTACTCCACAATTATGGCCACGTTATTAGCTGTGTATACATCACATGTCTGATTGTGATAAAAATGGCCAGAGTAAAATATTCCAATTTGCTTTATACAAATCCATACTAATCCTGCAAAGACATACCAATAACTTTCTCAGCTCAGCAATGTCAGCCATTTTATCCACAGACATCCCCCAAACTCTGCAATTATAAATAGATTGTTGACTGCAGTTTTTGAGATGCCCATGTCAAAAAAAATAATAAAATAATAACTAAAGTCACATATTTCAAATTTATTTTACACAAATATTCAAACATTCAGCCAAAGTATTCCAACTTAATTCACACAAAAAAGTTCATCCACAGATACCATACCCACACCAGGAGTTAGAGCCACTTTGTTGATTTTGTACACCTTTTATTGTTATGAAGAAATAAATTATATGTACTTTATTGGTAGCGCAGGATAAACTGCATAAAATTCTACAAAGATTACTCGCATTACATCATAAGATCTTGCCATATATTGTACAGTTTAAAAAGAATATATTTATGAGACCATAATAAATATTAACCACCTGATAATATATGTTATGTCAATATGCACCATTTCTGCAGAAATAAGAATCATTTGAATAATTTCACATTAAAAAGAACTATTACTAATGCAGAGGTTGCTGTTGGCAAATAACTTTGCATTTAAGTGCTTCATCTACAAAAGCGGTGACTGCTGTCCTTAAAGAATAAATTGCTTATGCTATATTAAAAACTGGTTTCCTGATGATATTGCAATAATAGCTCCTCAAATAAATCAGCTATGCAATAGGGAATGACTTTCAAACTACAATAACTATTCATAATTACTAGGCATGCATCAAGGAGTCTAGCCCAATTTCTAAACTACTCCAAAGTGCTACCTGGTTAAGTGACTTGTTCAATGCTGCTCAGTAAATGAATGTGGAAAGATTCAAACCATGTACCCTTGCCACAGGAAGTAGCTATTTAACAAGTCAGGGCTTTGGATCTCTGTGGTAACAGCCAGAGTAATGGCTTTTAACTAAATGCACAAATCCTTACAATCTAATCTTGTAGAGAAGACTCTATCACAGTAGTATACAATAATGGCTATGTCATAGATGCTGAAGATCAGATACTTCAGACCTTCACTCCACTTAATGCTGACTATGTGACTTGACAAATGTGAACCCATTTGCAGTTACTGGAGGCTCTAAAGAAGTTACTGCAAAAATATAAAACCAAAAAAGCACTCGGATAGCCATAACCCTAATCAAACATTTATTAAATAAGCACCAAAAGTAAATACTCCACTAACGCTGACCACAACCAGTACATTTTCATCTGTAACTTCATCAATTAAGCATCATACACCATTAATCATACTTATAGTGCAATTAAATGAGTCTAATTGCCTGTAATTATGCATAAAACCGTCATATCTAGTACATACTTGATTGCCCCAGTTAAAAGACACTAAGTAAATCCAGTTTTAAAAATTACATCACATACTAAATACACAAATCTAATAATTAATAAATAAATGTAAATATCATAATTATACACACTATTATTAAAATACTAACAAGTTAAAATAGTAAACATGTGTAAAGATATATAAAATGTACAATCTAGGGTGTTTAGAGCAATAAAAATATGCTAGAATCTAAAACACAATAAATATTTAAACTATCAAATTCTTAAAACATAAAAAAAAATTCTTGTAGATATATTAAAGCTTGGCAGCTCTTAATTTCAAGACATGGGCCAGGGAGACCATCTCATTCATACCTGGCCACTTGTTTGCCTCAAGAAAGAGTTGCCAGAATACTTCTTTGTATTCTAGCCTGGTCTTCCAAGGCTACCCTCTCTTGTCTACCTGTACTACCTCTAAAGAAAAGAAAACAAAATTAGCTTTCCTACACGTTTGTGTGTGCTTAAATAGTGCATTCTTTTTTTTTTATTTCATGTGTGTGTTCATATATTCTTCTTTTGATGTGTCTTTTGGTGTTGCTGACATAGAATCCTTCACACTCATTGCATATTGCAATAAACACTTCTTCTTTTGGCTTTTCCCGGTTAGGGGTCGCCACAGCAGATCAACTGTCTGTTCATGATGGCCAGTGGAGTTTTACAGTGTCGAGATGCCAGCCCGGTGCTCAACCTTCCACAGAAGGCACACACATGTACACACTCACACCCAGGGCCAATTTAGAGTGTCCAATCCACCTACTGCATGTCTTTGGGATGTTGGAGGAAACCAGAGCACCCGGAGGAAACACACGCAACCACAGGGAGGGCATGCAGACTCCGCACAGAAGGCACCCCAGCCAAGAATCGAACCAGAGAACCTCTTGCTGTGAGGTGGCAATGCTAACCACTGCACCACCGTGGTCGCCCATATTGCAATATACACTAGGCCTTTAGATTCACAATTAGAATATGCCTTAGCTGTAATGAGCTTGTTTCTAGTAGGGACAAATATCTCTGTCTTTAACTCCAAATACAAAGGGTGTTGGTTACTTTACAAACTATTTTTAGATGATATTTGTCTTTTCTGGATCGATGGTGAGGATAAATTTAAAGAATTTTTTGAACATATATCTAACAGCACTGAATGTTTAAAATTTACTTATAAAATAAGCTATGGACACATAGATTACTTAGATGTTAACATATCGGTAGACAATTTGAACAACAAATTTATACCCAAGGTACACAGAAAAGACTCATTGCAATTCCTTTTTGCACTATAAAAGAGTGCACATCCATACTTTCTAAAAAAGGGTATTGTGAAAGGACAATAGGTGAGGGGTAGCAGGATGACTTCGGAGGACATTGATTTCCTGGAAGAAAGTGAATTATTGAGAGTCATGTTTTTTTAGAAATGGGATATCTTGACACAATATTAAAAGAAATGTTTGAACAAGTATTGGAACATAGAAATTATAGATTTTCACCTATTTTAGGCAAGGAAGACCCAATGGAAGGGAATTATGGTTCAAACAATGACCCAAAAGAATGTTTTGACAACACTTTTGTACTATATTATAGTGGTGATGCTAATATAATAAAATGTTTAATTAAGGAAGAATGGGACAGATTTAGTGGACTCTCGGATTTGAATCTTGCCTTTGAGAAACCCTTAAAATTTGTATATAGGAAAGGGAAGTGTATTTAGAACATTTTAGAAGGCAAGTGTATTAATAGGGCAAACAGGAAAGTGGGTACATATAAATGTGGTTCCTGCCCACAATTGTCGTATATAGCTAATAATTCTGAGATCTTTATCCCTAGTAGAAACAAACTCATTGCAGCCAAGGCGTATTTTAATTGTGAATCTAAAGGTCTAGTGTATATTGCAATATGCAATGAGTGTGAAAGATTCTATGTCGGTAAAACTGAAAGATGCATCAAAAGAAGAATATATGAACACACATATGAAATAAAAAAAACAATAATAAGAATGCACTATTTAAGCACACTCAAATATGTTGTAACGCTAATTTTGTTTTCTTTGTTCAAGAGGTAGTACAGGTAGACAAAAGAGGGGGGCCTTGGGAGACCAGGCTAGAATACAGAGAAGTGTTCTGACTACTCTTTCTTGAGGCAAACAAGTGGCCAGGTATGAATGAGATGGTCTCCCTGGCCCCTGCCTTTAAATTAAGAGCTGCTAAGCTTTAATGTATCTAGAAGCATTTTTTATGTTTTTAAGAATTTGATAGTTGAAATATTTATGTATTTTACACTCTAACATTTTTTATTGCTCTAAACACCCTAGACTGTACATTTTATATATCTTTACACATTTTTACTATTTTATCTTGTTAGTATTTTAATAATAGTGTGTATAATTATGATATTTACATTTATTTATTATTAGATTTGTGTATTTAGTATTTGATGTAATTTTTTTAACTGGATTTATAGTGTCTTTTAACTGGGGCAATCAAGTATGTGCTAGATAAGAAGGTTTTATGTATAATTACAGCCAATTAGACTCAATTAATTGCACTATAAGTATGACTAATGGTGTACGATGCTTTATCTGATGAAGTTACAGACAAAACTGTACTGGTTGTGATCAGTGTTAGTGGAGTATTTACTTTTGGTGCTTATTTAATAAATGTTTGATCAGGGTTACAGCTATCCGAGTGCTTTTTTGGTTTTATGATCTGCATTTAGCAATTTGTTCCTCCTTTTGACTTGTTTTTCGTGCACTTTGGAGGATAGGTGGGCTTATTGTAACCCCTGAAGCTATTTCAGTCAGAAATTACAGAGATAAATCTTTGGAGCACCTGCTTGGCCAATTAAGTGACTTGCTGGAGATTTTGAAACCTATTTGCTATTCGCTCTTAAAACCAGCCCACGAGATTACTTTAACATGCAAAGAGGAAGTGTGTCACTTGATGAAGGAGGCTAATGGCGGAAGTGGTCAACAGCATTCAGACAGTAAAATCAGAGATGTTAATCCTTTTTTGTCCTTTGGATAATACTGGAGTTGGTCAACATTCGGGAGATGACAATGTTTTAAGTGCTAATGTTGCCAGTTTTGATTGCAGAAGAACTCCAGAAGTGCTACAAACGGCAAAAATGGTATCCACAAGCAGTGGTTTGGACTAAACGAATTAGAGGCAACAACAAGACAACACAATGTGATACTCGTTCCCTGAACATTAATTATGGACATAATGAATATGATTTAAATGTGTGTCTTAAAAATAACATTAATTTTGATAAAAATATAGTTGATGATGGCAATAGAGAAGTGGACACTTATTCTAACATATTGAACAAACTACATGATTTATTGTATAAATTTAAAACACTGAATGCTGACAATGCATACTTAAAAGAATGTATTAGTTTAAAGTTTGTACTTAAAGGTTTAAGGGTGTTTATCTTCCCAAATAATGTAGAGGAAGGCTCAGAATTTCAAGTGGAATTACTTGATATTTTTGATAAATGTGGTTTTGGCATACTTAGGCCCATTATTAAACAAAATGATAGACTTATGCATACATTGAATTACAGAATTAGCAGTGTTAATCTTTATATTGTTAATGATTTAATGTTTACTGTAGTGGAAGAAAAAAAGAAATATTTTGACTTGAGGATGCAAGTAGATGAGAAAATGAAACATATTGTTAACAGGAAGAAAAGAAAGCTGGAGAGGGATTTGAATGAATATGCATCCAACACACATTATTCTAAACCAAAAAAATACAATTACCCTAGGGGGGAGAAGGTGTTTAATAGAATGGACAGGGACATGCCACCAAATAGGAGAATGGAGGGTGGTCTATACCTGATTTAAATATGGAGGATGCATACAGGGAAGGGATAGAAGGACCAGGGGACATGAGTGGCCCTTTAGAGTACCCCCCCAAAGGTCTGAAAGACTGTGGAACAAAGTGTCTGTAGATTATTAACACAACAATGGGATGGGGTGCAACAACAAACAGAAGAACAATGCCTTCTAAGTGATGATATATTTGAATTAGATATTTCCCTCAATAATGGAGAAATGTGTGAGCAGACGGAAAACACAGGGCCGAGATTGACTTATCAAGGTTATACAGTATTCAACTATAGTACTTAAGAAGTTACTAAAGAAATTTTTGAATTATTTGGAAAGGGATTTAAATTTGTCCCCAAGATGAAATGTGACATTAGTAATTTATTGATAGACTTATGAATGTGTATTAGGAAAAAGAACCTTGAGTTATTAACAAAAGACGTACAGACCACACAACGTAACTTAAAGAAAAAGAGTGTGTGAAACCCCCCACTACACCCTCAGTTAAAGAATTTAAAAAAACTTGTTAGAAAATAAATTAAGAGAAAAAGTTTCTGCCAACAAGGTATGGTCAAATCTTACGGCAGATGAAAGGTTGCTTTTGGACACACTTTGCAACAATAGTTTTGTGAGAGTAATGAAACTGGACAAGGGTGGGGGAACAGTATTAATGGATTCCAGCATTTATGAAAATTAAACGATGGACCATTTACGTGACTTAACTAAATATTCTATGTTCTCCTTGAACGAAATACACATTGGTTATAAAAGGATATATGTAGCTTTAAATGACCTAGTATTGGAAGGAGTTATAGATACAGATACTTTCAGGTTCCTATATAACAGTGAACCTAAGGTGCCTGTTATATTTGGAATTCCAACAGTACATAAAGACCTTAATAACCCACTGTTGAGACCTATTGTGTCTGCCTCCCAGTCTGTTACAGCTTTTATTGCTAAATACTTGGATGTGAAACTTAAAAAGGTTTCCACCACTGCTTTAAATGTATTAAACGATTCATGGGATTTTCTCAGAAGCATAAAAAAAGATTTAATCAAAGATACTATGATTTTCATTACTAGTGATGTTATAGATCTTTTTACTACTATACGACATAAAGAAGGACTTGAATTTTTGGAAGACATGTTGAGAAGCACAAAAGAGTTTAATGAGAAAGAGATATATGTAATCTTGGTGTTGTTGGAAATTGTCCTTAAGTATAATTGTATTTACTTTGAAGGAGAATTTTATTAGGCAACTAAAAGGAGTAGCAATGGGTACCATGTGCACCCCTACTTTTGCCAATCTTGTGCTTTCTTGGTGGGAGAACAAGTTTGTCTTTAACTCCAAATACAAAGGGTGTTGGTCACTTTACAAATGACTTTTAGATGATATTTGTCTTTTCTGGGTCGATGGTGAGGATACATTTAAAGAATTGTTTGAATATATATCTAACAGCACATAATTTTTAAACTTTACTTATAAAGTAGGCTATGGACACATAGATTACTTAGATGTTAACATATCACTAGACAATTTGAACAACAAATTTATATCCAAGGTACACAGAAAAGACACTTATTGCAATTCCTTTTTGCACTATAAGAGTGCACATCCATACTTTCAAAAAAAGGTTATTGTGAAAGGTCAATACGTGCGGGATAACTGGATGACTTCGGAGGACATTGATTTCCTGGAAGAAAGTGAATTATTGAGAGTCATGTTTTTAGAAAGGAGATATCCTGACACATTATTAAAAGAAATGTTTGAACAAGTATTGGAACATAGAAAAGATAGATTTGCACCTATTTTAGGCAAGGAAGACCCAATGGAAGGGAATTATGGTTCGAACAATGATCCAAAAGAATGTTTTGACAACACTTTTGTACTAGATTATAATGGTGATGCTAATATAATAAAATGTTTAATTAAGGAAGAATGGGATAGATTTAGTGGGCTCTCGGATTTGAATCTTGCCTTTGAGAAACCCTTAAAAGTTTTATATAGGAAAGGGAAGTGTATTAAGAACATTTTAGAAGGCAAGTGTATTAGTAGGGCAGACAGGAAAGTGGGTGCATACAAATGTGGTTCCTGCCCACAGTGTTCATATATTGCTAATACTTCTGACTGTCCCTAGTAGAAACAAGCTCATTGCAGCTAAGGCATATTTTAATTGTGAATCTAAAGGCCTAGTGTATATTGCAATATGCAATGAGTGTGAAAGATTCTATGCCGGTAAAACCAAAAGATGCATCAAAAGAAGAATATATGAACACACATATGAGATAAAAAAAAAAAAAAAACAATAATAAGAATGCACTATTTAAGCACACTCAAAATGGGCAGCCACTGTGGTGCAGCGGTTAGCCTTGTCGCCTCACAGCAAGAGGTTCTCCGGTTTGATCCTCGGCTGGGGTGCCCTCTGTGTGGAGTCTGCATGTCCTCCCTGTGGTCACATGGGTTTTCTCTGGGTGCTCTGGTTTCCTCCCACATCCCAAAGACATGCTGCAGGTGGATTGGACAGTCTAAATTGGCCCTAGGTGTGAGTGTGTGCATGTGTGTGCCTTCTGTGGAAGGTTGGGCATCTGGCTGGCAACTCGACACTGTAAAACTCCACTGCCAATCATGAGCGGACAGGTGATCTGCTGTGGCAACCCCAAACTGGGAAAAGCCGAAATAGGAAGAAGATTTAAGCACACTCAAACATGTAGGAAAGCTAATTTTGTTTTCTTTGTTTTAGAGGTAGTACAGGTAGACAGGAGAGGGGGGCCTTGGGAGACCAGACTAGAATACAGAGAAGTATTCTGGCAACTATTTCTTGAGGCAAACAAGTGGCCAGGTATGAATGAGATGGTTTCCCTGGCCCCTGTCTTGAAATTAAGAGCTGCCAAGCTTTAATATACCTACAAGCATTTTTTTTATGTTTTAATAATTTGATAGTTGAAATATTTATGTATTTTAGATTCTAACATATTTTTATTGCTCTAAATACCCTAAACTGTACATTTTATATATCCCCTTTCTTGAAGTTAAGAGCTGCTAAGCTTTAATATATCTACAAGCATTTTTTATGTTGTAAGTATTTGATAGTTGAAATATTTATGTATTTTACACTCTAACATTTTTTATAGCTCTAAACACCCTAGGCTGTACATTTTATATATCTTTACACATTTTTACTATTTTAACTTGTTAGTATTTTAATAATAGTGTGTATAATTATGATATTTACATTTATTTATTAATTATTAGATTTGTGTATTTAGTATTTGATTTTTTTCAACTGGATTTACTTAGTGTCTTTTTACTGGGGCAATCAAGTATGTGCCAGATAAGAAGGTTTTATGCATAATTACATCCAATTAAACTCAATTAATTGCACTATAAGTATGACTAATGGTGTATGATGCTTTATCTGATGAAGTTACAGACAAAACTGTACTGGTTCAGTAATGGAAAGAAAGACATACACGTTCGTCCTGGAAATCCAGCTTCAATCCCAGTGGAGGGTATGATTTTTTCCCCTCTTGCTGTATGCAGTAAGACCAGAAATATTGTGATGTCATCAGGGGAAGCCAGTGGTGGTCCACCACTGGTGGCATCCTTCCAGCTCTCATAATGCATCACTGTTTTGGGTGCATGAAGGATCATTTCCAATTAGCATTATTTGCAGTCTTCATGGGATGAATCATGGCCTCCAACTGCATTGATCATATTGGTGAGGTCTGTCAAGATTTAATTTCTTCAAACAGTATAATCTGAAATGCCTAGAAGTCTCGGTCTGTGATGCCAGAGAGTATCAATTATGATGTAATTTTCCTGGGGGTAGATGTTGTCACCCCTAGGACTGTTGGCCATCTGAAAGACAATGATACGCATGTGATAATATTCATGTGTGAGCTCATTTATGCATTTCATTATTTGAACAACATATGTCGGCTGCTGTGGTGCAGTGGTTAGCATTTTCACCTCAAAGTAGGAGATTCTCTAGTTTGATTATTGGCTGGACCACCTTCTGTATGGAGTCTGCATGTCCTCCCTAAGATCGAATGAACTTTAAAAAGACATGTAGGCAGGTGTGTGTGTGTGTGTGTGTGTGTGTGTGTGTGTGTGTGTGTGTGTGTGTGTGTGTGTGTGTGTGTGCCTTCTTTGAAGTTGGGCGCTGGGTTGGCAACTCGACACTGTAAAAATCCACTGCCAATCATAAGCGGACCGGTGATCTGCTGTGGTGACCCCTAAATCAGGAAAAAATGAAAGGCTTTATTATTTGAACAACATATGTCAACATAAGCAGTACCCCTGTACCCCCAACACCCCTCACTACTAAAATGTACCAACTCCTAGATCACACTACAGTGCAGAAAAGGGAAATCTTCCCTTTCCATGCTGTACAGAGATCTCCGTTAAAAGATTCGAAGTTTCAAGACTTCGATCATATGGTGTCGACCATATCAGATTCACAGTTTTGAAACTTCGATCTTCTGATATAGACCCTCAGGATCCATAGCCAGGTCGCACACAGTATGGATCCATAGTATATCTTAGCTAATAGTGATAACACCTTTGCTAAGAAGCATAATTACAGCCATGTCTGTAACAGCAACAGCATATGTTTTTAACAGTTTTCTTAGGAGACATCATTTAAGAAATGTTCATAATATCAACATCACATACTAGATATGGATAGGGTCACAAACCATAGCTTTCCATAGTGACACCACAGAGTGCAAGGAATTACCAGAAAGAATTGTGGATGATACATAAATTAACCTTCATATATTGTTAATGTGTGCAATAGAAGTCTGTCTATACAACTACATATGGGACTGAAATTAATTATTGAAAATAACAAAACTTGTATGCATAAAGTTCAGGACATCATCATTCCAGTAACTAACAACTTCTGTTAAAGATAAACATTTCAGTAACAATTAATTTAAACAGGTACCTTTGGAAATGACTAACTTGAAGAGATTTACTATTCACCAAAACAGAAATACTACCAATCATCAATATACCTCTCACTCTGAACTACAGAATCAAAGTGAATCTAATGTACACCCACATTTATGTACCATTTGTGCCATACATAATTAATGAGGTTCATTAAAATTCAAGTTTTTGGAATCCAGTTTTCTTCCTGCACTGAAACACCCAGGTGTACTGCATAAACACTCATTAGGATCAATAAATGATAACGTGTGGCACGTGCCTATTATCTTCCAGTGATCTGATAACATGACATCAGCTCCACTTTCAAATATTGATTTCGATACATTTACAGAAATTACCATTTCTAACTGTGAACTGAGTTGTATCTTGGTAAGCACTTCCCTGGGTTTGCATTTTCTAGATTTCTTCAACATGAGAATCATTATGGCTATTTCAAGGAGGCTGAGATGTGTCGGTGCGCCCCACTGGACCAAAGAGGAGATGATGTTGACCATGTACACCTGAATGGAGCAGAGGAAAAGAGCCAGACCCAGGAAGTTTGCCATGATCAAAGTATGGAACTAGATCATGAGAGAGCATTGATGGAAGATCGAGATCTACCACACTGGAGTGCAGATTCATCATGTTCTGTTGACCTCCATCACAGTGGTGCAAAGGATCCTCAAAGGAGGGACATTGTGGCGTGGAGGCAGCCATAGATCCGTAAAGTAAGTGTCAATATTCTATGCATACCTGAGCATTGTTACAGATTTGACAGCTATTTCTCTTTTTCTCTGTCTCATATATTTATATATATATATATATATATATATATATATATATATATATACATATGTATTATGTATCTTATATATATATATATATATATATATATATATATATATATATATATATATATATATTTTTTTTTTTTTTTTCGGTTTACTATTGGCATTTTGAATCCGCTTTGGTCGAACATTTAGAATGCTGACCCGAAATGCAGAATCCGGAATGCCGAAAAGTAAATCAAAGTGAAAATGAATACATCTACAACCATGGTTCGATGTATTCGACATAGCAGAAGTTGATGTGACTCATCTTCTGCTATGCACATTAAGGTACCATTAAACTCTACAGTCAATGGTAGATTAATTCTACTATTTTTCAAGGGGGGCTATGCCCCCCAAACCTCTGCACATTAAATATACCAACTCCGAGTTGCTCACTGAACCGTGATCTCCCTGCACAATGTTGAACCCAAATGCTCGAATTACACTATCCATTCTCTGTAGTGTAGTTGATCCATTTTGGTATGACATTCTGCTGACATGAAAACTGCAAGTCAACCACATGCTGGTCTACCAATGCAGTTTCATGGTTTTCAATGTAAACCATATTTATCATTATATATATCTATATATACATATATCAGAGAGATGTTTTTATAACCATTTAGTAGCTGTTGTGGCAATCAGCTCAGGGGGATAATTTAGTGGACTTGGTAAATGCTAATCTTTCAATTGTGGTTTTGATTCCAAAGTTGTTAATGTATTTAATAATGTGTATATTATTCATAATTATGTTGTTTGTGGCTGTAAATATGTTTTGCAATATCTAACTACACAATTTCAAATTGCCACTGTCCTTGTGCATCACAGATGCCTATAGATCCTAGGCCGTGGATAACTGAGCACTTTGCAGTTTTCCTTTATAGTACCACAGTATCACTTACTGCACCATATATGTTGGAATAAAAACATATATATAACTTCACAGCATAATTCCTTCTATGGAATTACACAGATATGTTTATTTAAGCTAAAAAATAATGCCTGTCCGACAGCTTACACATATGTTTTCAGTTATGTGTTGATAGCTGTTATTTCTTTACAATAAAATGTCCAATAATTGTTTGTAGTTTCCTCATTCATCTGTTCTCTGCAGGATTCCTAATAAATACCTGCAGTACCTGTTTTCTAAAAAGCAACCCTTGCTGATTTCCAGCTAGACTTATAAAGCAACTGGCCAGCATGTCTCAGTTTTGGCATTCTGTGGGTCGCAGTCCACACAGGGGAAATGTATATCTGTACCTGTTATTTTGATTATATTCACCCATAGTATTTTTTGGAGGAACCATATTAATATTAATTTTTATGTTGTGCATGGTTATGATTTTATTTATTTATTTATTTTATTTAACATTTGTTGACTGGGAATGTCCGACTAGGTTCCACAGAGCCTATTTTCAGCGGAGGCCCGGGGAGAAATGCTCCAGATGCATGTCTTTGAAATGTGGGAGGAAACCGGAGTACCCAGAGAAAACCCACGCGAACACAGGGAGAACATGCAAACTCCACACAGAAGGCACCCCAGCCGAGAATCGAACCGGAGAACCTCTTGCTGTGAGGCGACAACGTTAATCGCTGCACCACTGTGCCACCCATGATTATGACTTGCGGAGTTAGTCTTCGAATTCCTTTCAGTATAGACATAATCAGTAATGCTCTTATAACACCAGTTTTCTAACAACAGAGTTTGTAGAGCAGTATCTGTTTCTTTAGGCTTAACATGTACCTGCTGGTAGTTCATATTATAAGGAAACAGGCCAGCATGTCTGCATTTTGACATGCTGTGTGTTTAAATCCAGAGAGAGGATACATATATCTGAAACTGTTATCTTACTTTAATATACCCATAGCATTTATTTAGAGAAGTTGTATTATAGTTACTTATATTAATATATATTTTGAACATGGTTGCGAATAACTCAGTTATTCGTCGAATTCCTACTAATGTATCTGTAATTTGCAAGGTTTTGTTAACATCAGTTATTTAATTGCAGGAGAAGTAAAATTTGTTAAATACTGTTATATGTCTGAGCAATTTTTGTTTAATATTGTATACATTGTAAAAGTTCTATGAAGGTCTCTTTTCTCATGAAATATTAAAGTCAATTCTAGATTAACATCATCCTCAGGTTTTAAGGGAGTGGGATGGGCAGACTAACACCTGAAATGCAGAACAAGGGAGATGTATGTATTTTCCTAGGGATGTGTACTTTTGCAAGGAATATCATCCTCACACATACCTTACTGTGTCCATTATATACAGCAACACGTATGATTCTGTTAACAGAAGCTCTGTGATGCATGACACTGTCCCATTATCTGAGGAATGTATGTTCTCCATTACTGTTAGTGTTTCTGAACACAGTGCTGACATTAATGTAATTTTCAAACGGTTCAGCTACATGAGCATCACATGTTCATACTTTGCAGTCCTAAGCCAAGATCATTATTAGTAGACCATCCTCCATCCAGATGGTGTTATAACATTTTCACTTCATGCAAAGCATGCTTTTTTCAGTTAAGATGTGTTACCTAGGTAGCTTTAAGGTTAGAGTTTGGATATAGAATGTGTTTGTAGGTTTGTATTTCATATAATCAAATTTAAGGTTAGAGTTTGGATATAGAATGTGTTTGTAGGTTTGTATTTCATATAATCCAATCTATGTTCAAAGATGTTAACACTGGAATGCAAAAATGTCAACTGTGTATTGTGATTACCAAACACAAATCCCCTGAATCTGGATAAAGTAACCAACGATAAAAGTATAATGTTCCAAAAAAGCCAACAACTCAGCAAAACAACACTTTAATAAAAAATAGTAAAAATATATAAAACATGTGAGCGCTTTCACAGAGTCCTCTCTGCTTCCTCAGACATACTAGAGTAACTGCTGCTCTTGTTTAAATAATGATAAATCTGTGTCAAATCCAATCAGTTGACAGTATCTTGAAATAAAAATTAAAAGGACATACACTATATAAACAATCAAATCATAAAAATAGTGGACTAAAAATGTATGTAAAAAACTGTAAAAGCTTGCTCTATAAAGTTAGATAGTGTTAAAACTGTAGAATATATGCATAGATGTTAAAAGATGTGACTGAACATAATAATCAATGTTTCAAAGCCCTGTTCCTGAGAAAAGGTTTCAGTGAAACCTTACTATTTAGTCCAGGTGGTCTGTCAGCCTGAAATCTAATTATCCATTCTTGTTCTGAGGCTTCAGTCTTATTGTTCATGTTCCCACCTCTTTTATTTTCTTGTATAATGTGTAACACTAGAAATTTGAAGGTGTGTGTGGCTCCCTCCTTTATAACATGCATCGCTAACGCATTTGTCTCTTTTTTATTTTTAATGTCCCTTACATGTTCTAGGACTCTATCATTGAGCAACCGATTAGTTTTGCCTACATAGTAGGCTGGGCATTTTGTACAGAGACCAAAATATACAACATTCTTACTATGACAGTCTGTATAAAAGCGTGTATCAATGCTGAACTTTCTCCAAATATGAAGGGGCAGGCTGTACACCTTCTACATGGAAAAGTACCTAGCCTATCAGACCTTGCATAGTGGTCTCCATCTAACTTCTTGTAGCACAACTGTCTTTTTAATGACATGTTGTTTTTAAATGTAAAAGATGGTGTAACCCCTATAACACCCTCTAGTTCATCCACATTTAACAATATGCCCCAATTATGTTTAATTATATCACAGGCTGTACTGATATTACTTGCAAATGTTAATGGAATACGTAATACATCATTCTCTAGGTTCCTGGTTACTGTGGTACTGGTGGCACAGTTACTTTGGTTATCCTGGTTGGTTCTCGTCCTATCATAATAGGGCTTGTACCTCTCTCTTCTCTCATTCCAAGCCACTTTAATTTGTTTGTCTATATCTCTGGCTTTATATCCCCTTTCAATAAATTCATGTTTTAACAGGGTAAGTGCCTGGGACAAACTATCATCATCATTATATAGCCTCATGCATCTAACTATCTGTCCTTTGATCACATTGGTTTTAGTGTAGTTAGGATGCATACTACTACTATGTAGGACATTGTTCTTTCTAATGGGTTTCCTATACATGGAGGTATGAACATAATTAAGTGTGTCTCTTGTAACCTTTACATCTAAAAACTCTATTTCTCTATTTGAGTATTTGTATGTGAAATTCAAAACGGGAGTAATGGTATTAATGAAATTTAAAAATTGCTGCAAATTATCTTCGTTATCATGCCACAACAGAAAAATATCATCCACAAAACACTTGTACCATATAATAGACTTAGCAAACACGTTGCCTGACAAAATATTCTCAGTTTCCCATTGTACAAGTGCTAGGTTGGCGTAGCTATTGGCACAGGCAGTGCCCATAGCCACGCCAACCTTCTGTATATAAAACTTGTCACCAAATACAAAGGTAGCACAGGCAGTGCCCATAGCCACGCCAACCTTCTGTATATAAAACTTGTCACCAAATACAAAGGTATTATTTTCTAGGATGATCTCAAGTAGGGTACACGAGTCGAATTTTGGTATTTTCTATCCCTTTTCTATTGAGTAGTTCCCTTACATTATCTATACCCCAAGAACGGGGAAATAACTGTAAAAAGGGACTCTATGTCGAGAGTAACAAGCCAACATTGGTCATCTATACCCTCCAAATGTACACTTAGGTCTCTCAAAAAATCCTTAGTGTCCAATAAGACAGTAGTACATTCCTAAAGTATAGAATGCAGGTTTTTCTCAACATATATCGACAGTGGTTCTGTTGCCCACCCCTGACTAGATACTATAGGTCGCATGGGTGGACTTTTCATGTTTTTATGGACTTTTGGTAGGCCATACATAATTGGAGTCACTGGGTACTCTATATTGAAGTATTCAAAAAGTGGCTCAGAAATCATGCCTGTTATTAACATATCAAACAAAAAAACTTGCAGTCTATGTGTAATGGCTTTAACATGAGTTGCAGAAATCTCACAATGGGTATCGGTGTTACTTAAATGTACTAACATACTTGCAATATATTTGTCTCTATCTAAAATAACAATTCCTCCACCTTTATCTGCTGGGTGCATTTCAACACTTTTAAAGCATTTTAAGTCATTTAATGCTTGCTGTTCACATTTAGATAAAGTATAAAAACATTAGTAGCTTCATTCCTGAGCACATTCCTTAGTTGTTTTTCACACACATCAATGAATAAATCAATCCTTGAACTGCTGGGAGGAACAAAAGTACTGTTTTTTTCAAAAACATTATATTCATTGGATCCACCTTGAAAAATAGTTTTTAAAGTCAGTGTCCTGCCAAACAGCTTCAGTTCTTTTAACACATTCACCAAGTCTGGTTTCTGGGCAGGAACAAAACTCAAACCTCTGTTCAATAAAGTTGTCTGTGCTTCAATCAAAGAAATGGAGGAAATATTAAAAATCAAACCTGTTTGCTTTTCTTCAGGAACTTGTTCTGGTCGTCCATACAATGGGGTCTCCATGTCTTGCCATACTAAGGGCGATTGTGTGACCTCCCTCGTATTGGGAAAGGTTTTTCTAACAAAAAAGTCCCATTTGTATTCTTGGAAGAGCTTTCCTGAATGCTGGAATCACTAGTGTTGTTTATGTAGCTAACACAGGCCAGTGCTGTATTCTTTGGTTTAACAACTGGTATTTCATTACTTCTGGTTGTTGTTTTTGCTGCAACTTTAGAAGTGCTAGCACCAACACTAGTTACAGCATCTGAAGATGATTTTCTGGGATGTAGGTCACTGAAAATGGAGCTTTCAGCATCTATATGCAGTGTGCTTGTAACTGCTGTTCCTCTCTGCTCACTGCTGGTGTAGTCACACCCACTTCCTGGTTGTTTTCTAAGTGTTTCCTGTGCATTCCTCTCTCTATTCCAGGGCAACACATTGCCCAGTTCAAAATCATGTAAATCTCGATGTATTTTTTTGGTTTTAGCACTAGAGAGACTTTTTCATATTGGCTAATATGTTCATGCAGCTGATCAATCTTGTCAGCTATTATTTCACTAGAAAATGTATCAAAAATGTCATTGTGCAGTATATTAACTTCTTTAAGCAGCTCATCTTCTTCTAGTTTGAAGTAATCTATAAGAAGCTGCATATACTTAGCACTACATTCTAGGTTAAGACTTTGCCAACTTTTAAGGAGGTCAGGGTATGCATGTCCATAACTGGGTATTGTTAACACTCTAAGACCTCTGGGTGCAATTCTAAACTTTAGCGATGCTTCTAAGTGAAAACGTTGCCATTGAAGGCGCTTATATCTATATAGCTTATTCTCAAGATTTCTAAAGCTCTTCAAAAAATTCTCAGATTGATTATTATCATTGTTAGAGTAAATGTCAGTTTGTCGCAGTATACCTTTAGCCAGTAAAGGATTACCAGCAGGGCTTAGTATGGAGTTCAGTCTCTCATTCAGCTTCATCTGGCTATTCCTTCGATCCTTCGGCCCCACATTCGTGGATGCCTTGGCATAGGTTGTCACCTCAAATTTATTAGCCATGTCCAGATAGGGGTAAAAATACAAAACTATCAAACACAAATCCCCTTAATCTGGATAATGTAACCGACGATAAAAGTATAATGTTCCAAAAAGCCACCAACTCATTGGAATACACATAGCAAAACAACACTTTAATAAAAAATAGTAAAAATATATAAAACATGTGAGCGCTTTCACAGAGTCCTCTCTGCTTCCTCAGACATAATACAGTAACTGCTGCTCTTGTTTAAATAATGATACATCTGTGTCAAATCCAATCAGTTGACAGTATCTTGAAATAAAAATTAAAAGGACATACACTATATAAACAATCAAATCATAAAAACAGTGGACTAAAAATGTATGCAAAAAACTGTAAAAGCTTGCTCTATAAAGTTAGATAGTGTTAAAACTGTAGAATATATGCACAGATGTTAAAAGATGTGACTGAACAGACCACCTGGACTAAATAGTAAGGTTTCACTGAAACCTTTTCTCAGGAACAGGGCTTTGAAACATTGATTAGTATGTTCAGTCACATATTTTAACATCTATGCATATATTCTACAGTTTTAACACTATCTAACTTTATAGAGCAAGCTTTTACAGTTTTTTACATACATTTTTAGTCCACTATTTTTATGATTTGATTGTTTATATAGTGTATGTCTTTTTCATTTTTATTTCAAGATACCGTCAACTGATTGGATTTGACACAGATTTATCATTATTTAAACAAGAGCAGCTGTTACTGTAGTATGTCTGAGGAAGCAAAGAGGACTCTGAAAGCGCTCACATGTTTTATATATTTTTACTATTTTTTATTAAAGTGTTGTTATGCTGTGTGTATTCCAACGAGTTGGTGGCTTTGTGTATTGTGATTATCTAATATTCTTCAGAAATTAATGTCTACAGACTGCTGAGGCATGTATATCAATGTTTTTTTTAGGAATACATTGTTCATACATTCTGTTTCTCATTTCAGGCAAAGAGGGTCACAGCTGGAACAGAGCTATATACATTGAATGAATGCACAGGCTTGAGGAACAGTAGAGGGGGGGGGGTTGTTGATTAGTTTCCCTGTTTTATGAAATGAAATCCATCTTCCCCTGTTTACAGACCTGTATTTTTTACAATAACATGTCATTGTATGCATCCTTTGATCCCAAATGATCACAGTTTGCACCTCTATTGGACTGATTTGAGCAGTGTCTTCTGTGGCTGTGCAATCCAATCCAGGAGTGACAGTCCTCTTCACATTCTGAGCAGCAGTAGACAGAGGTTCATCTGGTATCATGAGCACAGATCTTTCTGAGGGCTCTCTTATCCTCTGCTCACCTTGCCAAAGTGGTTTCATATATAGCGAGAGCTTCCTTCACTTTCCATTTCCATACATACTTGTCTGAAGCAAGAGAATACCAGCTGTTTGTGCTGATGGAGACAGCACCGAGGTCATGCTTACATATGTCCTTGTAACACATTTTGGGTCACCCTTTTGGCCTCTTTCCAGACTCCATCTCTCCAAAAAAAGGAGAACTTCCAGTAGTCAGACATCCATCACGAGTGAGATATGACCCAACCAGTGCATACCACTTTCCTTCAGGAGGGTGAACATGAATGCGATGCCCTTCCTTTCAAGCACTGTGCTGTTGGGGATCTTGTCCTAAGTCAGCGCATATGGAATACATTGAGCCACTGCTCCTGTTTTGAGTGCAGAGTCCATGTTTCCCTGGCATACAGTAATGTGCTCAAAACATAGGCTATGTAAGCCTTCACTTTGGTGTGCACAGTAAGTTTATTATTAGCCCATACTCTCTTTGTCAGCCTGAAAAATGTGCCAGATTACCAATGTGTTTGTTGATCTTGCTATTAAGTGACAAGTTGTCAGAGATTGTAGAGCCTAGGTACACAAATTCAGGGACAACCTCATACTTGTGGTCACTCACCCCGATTGATGGCTCATTGCCCACATTTTGGCCCATCACCTGGGTCTTCTTTAAACAGATTGTGTGGCTAAATTCTGTACATACATCTACAAAGCAAGTCATGAGTTATTGATCTTCCTGCTGAAGGTGAGCCACAATAGCTGCATCCTCAGTGAACAGGGACTCCCTTAGACACTTTTTTAAGCACCCTGGTTTTTGATCTAAGCCTTGACAGTTTGAAGAGGTTGCTGTTCATTGTGGTTTGGAGAAAGATACCCTGTGTAACAGTTCCAAAAGCAAATTTCAACAGAACTGAAAAGAAGATACCAAGCAATGTTGGAGTCACATCACTGAGAATCTTGAAGGGTTTGGTGGATCTGTCATACATGATGGCCCCCCTTCATGCTTTTATGGAAGGCTCTGATAATGCTATGCAGTGTTGGAGTACAGCCAGTTTTTGCCAGAATTGCAAAAGACCTTTCTTACTGATGAAGTCAAAAGACTTGGTCAGATCGTTGAAGGCAATATACAGAGGTTTGTTCTGCTCCCTGCACTTTCCTTGTATTTTTATTTATATTTACAGTAGACCATATCAACTCTACAATGAGCTTTGGGATAAACTCTCTCTGCAAGAATGTGGAGCCTCTTTAGAACAACATTTACAATAAGCTTTCTAATGGTATAGAGAAGGGAGATGCCATGATAGTTGTTACAATTACTTTTGCCACCCTTATTCTTATAGATAGTAACTATATTAGCATCCCTTATATCTTGCAGTACACTGCCTTTTCTCCAGCATTGGCAAAGTATTGCATGCAGCAGATTTGGGTACCATTGGCACATTTAAGGATTTCTGAGGGAATACCATCTTTTTCAGGGGCTTTTCCAGATGAGAGTGCCTTTAGTGCATCATTGAGTTCCTCCAAGGTGGGCTCAGCATCGAGTTCAGCCATAGTTGGCAGAGGCTTGATGGCATTCAAGGGTCTCTCCATAACTATGGTCTCTCTGGCATACAGCTTCAAGTATTGCTCCACCTAGTGTTCCATCTGCTTGGTTCTGTCCTTCAAGTCCTCACCTTTGACTGACGTAAGTGGGACCATCTACTTTTGTGATGCACAGATGTTTTGCTTGATGCCATCATACGTTCCTCATGTGTTACCAATGTCTGCAGCCTGCTGAATTCTGAATTAAAGTTGAAGACAATAATCATTTGCACACTGCCAAACTACCTGCTGCACTTGACACTGAGCATACCAGACTGACTGCAAGTTCTCTTCATTTGAGAGGACCTTTATGCAGACAGTGTCTGTCTCTTCTTCTCAGCCAGGGTTGTCAGCACTTTAGTATGCTCTTCAAACCAATCAGCATAGTTGACTGTCTTCTTCCCAAAGATAGATATTGCAGTCTTATAGATAGCATCCCATACTTTTTCCCATTTCTTGCTGGTGTCAGTGCCATCCAGGTAGGGCAAGGCCTCTTTAAGTGTTTGAAGAAACTTGCATACTTTTGAAGGGTCATAACTCAGCTGGATGTTTACCTTACTACACAAGAGCAAGTGGTATACATCACAGTGTGCTGTGGTAACTGCATGTTACTTTGACACTACCTAAACTGCTACATTTGGTGAGGGAAAGGTCAAACTGGTGCCAATGTTTTGATCTTGGGTGTTGCCACAAAACTTTGTGCTGGGGCTTGACATTGAAAAAGGTGTTGGTTATGCAGAGGTCATATGGGAGCAAAATTCAAGGAGACACTGTCCATTTTCATTCATCTATCCAATTCTGAACTGTTCTACACAGTATGGCCAGCTGTGATGGTTAAGGCCAACTCTGGCATTAAAGTAATCAAGAATGAATAATGGTTCATGGGAAGGGACCTCAGTGATGACAGAACCAAGTTTATCATAGAATTTGTTATTGACTTCCTGGGTAGAAGTTAAAGTTGGAGCATAGCTGCTGAATATGTTGAGCACAGCCAATGGTGTCTGTAGCTGAATTTTCAGTATTCTATCATTTCCCATATTTGGGAAATGACTTAGCCAACATGGTTGTTTATGATTGTGAAGCCAACACCATTTTCCCTGGTCTCTTCTGAAAGCCTCCCATGCCAGAAAAAAGCAAAGTCCTTCTCCATGAGACATTGAATGGATGACAGCCTTATTTCCTGGAGAGCCACAATGTCTATCTGCAATCTGATCAGCTCATTGTTAATGACTGCTGTCATCTGAGCCCCACTGATATTCTGTAGATCTTCTGTAAGACCTGGAGTCATCATCCTTACATTCCAGTGACACATAGGGGATATTGTGGGAATGTCACAGACAGCTGTCAGATGTAGCCCTGCAAAATTCCTGGAAGCAATGTACAGCAATGTGGATGACTACATACACTTTCCATCCACCATCCTACATGGAGTAGAGGACTGTAATAATCAAGTTTTACAGTATAGCAAACTTCCCCTATGTACTTGGTTTTATAGTTGCACATACATACCTGTGAAGACAGCAGTACATCCTGAAGCATACCAGTACATAAACAGAAAGAACTGGTCATCCATGAACTTCCAGGTTGTGTGTGCAGCAGGTAATAGCATAATAAACATCATGGCAACATACCCTGGAAGTGTTCATGATGCTGCCATATGGAGGGAAAGTGGACTGAAAGCTGCATTCCAGCAAGGTGAAATACCTCAGGGACTACTACTCTACTACTGGGTAAGTACAGGAACACAACTAGGATGTAAGCTAAGGATACCTCTTACAACAATATCCATTCTGACTAAATGTGTTTTCATTCCCCACAACAGGTGACTGTGGTTATCGTCTTGAGGCATGAATAATGCCAGCTTACCACAAACCATCCAAACTTGCACAGGAGGCCTATCATAGAGTACACGCAACAACCAGAAACACCACAGAACATGTGTTTGGTGTACTGAAAGCTAGGCTCAAATGCCTGGGCACATCCAGGGGTGCACTGCAATACCCACCTGAAAAGGCAGCATAAATGCTAACAGTGTATGCCATGCTGCACAACATGTTAAGTAGACATGATGACCTTCCAGCAACAGGTGTGGATGAACTACCCCAAGAACCCCAGATGTTTGAAGAGGACATCCCACAGGTATCAAAGGAGGAACAAGAGTATATAGGGGCAGAAGACACAGGCATAGGCAATGTAAGGTGTGACCACTAGTGCAGGCCAAGGCAACATGCAGTGTCTCACCTACAACTTGGATTCACAATGAATTACACATACATATGTACACAGGTTAAACATTGATGTACAATTGTTGCCCCACCACAGCAGCACAGAATGTATCTTATGGCAATTGCCCACTAGATGTACACTCTGAGCATCAGACATAACATCATAACCATAATATATAACATTATGAACATTGCAACTTTGTCACTACAAGGTTCATCAACTAAGGGCATAGCTGACATACGTATGCATACAGAATCTGATTGTTGTATCACTCTATGGAAAACAATGAGGGCCACACATCAGTGCAATACATTCTTATCGCTACAATATAATAACATGAAAAAAGAGAAACACCAGACATAATGCAGAACTTTTAATAGCCAGAGAAAAATATATCACAGAAAACTGGTAATTTAAGTCAAGGAACCAGATATCTTTATGACAAAGTTATATTCACTGTAACGCAGTCTAGGGAGACCTCAATGACATCACACAACATGGTCTGCTCTGCCTCTACCATGTACAGAAACATGTAGCCCAGGTTGCTTCACAGAGAAGATTGATGGAGTGACAACACCATGTTGAAGAGAAGGAGCATGACTACAACTTGAAGGTGTTGTTATTACTGGTGGGACCACAGCAAATGGGCTAGCAGTAAAACTGTGTGCATGTTGGACCATAGACACTAATGTTTGATGTGTCAGGGTGGTTCTATGGAGAGGTGACCTGCGTCTCCCATGCTGCAATCATCTGAGCACAGACAGAGCATGCAGAACTCTGCTTGTTCTACAGAACTGCTGCAGTACCATAGCAGACAGGGTTTATACTGCCCATGCCACAGCTAGCATACTATCAATTTGAGAGGGCAATGCCACCATTATCTCACCTTGTATATGCTCCTCCCCTTCATGTATCACATGTTTCTGGTGTGCCACAGGATCTGTGGTGGTGCAAGTGCATAGATGTCTGATTGCTGACATTGCTGTGAACATTCATTTGCCTGCAGCAGGAGGCAGACACCCACTGACACCTGGCCATACACACCACCTGCATGCCTATGTCTATGCTTTTTTTCAGATTGTTGTGGGAACTGCCACCAGTAGCAGTCTCAGCTTGGGTCCATCATTCAACAGCCTCATCCTGTTCAACATCCAATGTTACATCATTCTCTTAATGGCCAGCAAGTTCCCCTCCATATCTGAGGCTACAGCTGCATCAATGCCAGATGGCCCTCTGTTGAAAAATATTGACATTAATGTCATAGTTCACATGTGTGCTGCACATTGGTGCAAGCTATGAAACTTTTACAGTAACATACCTGGTCTGTCTGAACTTGAACTTGCATGACTTGGGCCCACACTGAATGTGCCTGTAGTGTACAATATTAGGGAAATAGCAATATGACAGTAAACAGAGGCAATTATAGGTAGTGGTCACAGTAACACAGTATGGAGACACTAACCTGGCATTCCCTGGTGTTGTCCTGAAATAGATGGGCCTGTGAATATTAATGGAGACATATTGGGTTGACTGCTCTGTCTGTACTGCAGTTGTATGAATATATGTCATCAGCTTTACGTAAATCATCATCACCCTGTGTGAATCTGTTTGTATAGCTCAAATTTGCTGTAAATCAAAAATAACAATACACAAATATTCATGCTACAGCAATATGCAGTGATTGTCTCTATACTCAGCCATGTCTTGGAAAGAAAGACATAAACCAAGAAGAAACTTTGCAGTGTGGAGGGTGTGATGTTCACTTCCTAAATTATGTTATGCACTTAGTTCTCTTAATAAAAATCAAACTATAAAATATAACTAAAATACATGCTAGAAAATAATGAAATAGAAAATAGTAGGTAGTCCACAGTTAAGTTAAAAATATAATATCTGTTATTGAACCACACAGACAAGCTATCCTAGTTGAGTATCATGAAAAACATCAAAAACATTCCTTATTTATATATAATCAGGTTGTTTGGAGCAAAGGAGTAGTTACAGAGGGTGGTTCTGTTAAGAGCAATAAAAGCATTAAAATCATTCCTTTAGCCAGGTCCTTCTTCCCCCTTAATACCAGTTTTAGGTAGCACAGTCTCTGATTACACTATGATGTTAAGGGGGAGGGGACTTGGCTAAAGGAATGATTCTAATGCTTTTATTGCTCTTACCAGAACCATCTTCTATAACTACTCCCTTGCTCCAAACAACCTGATTATATATAAACAAGGAATGTGTTGATGCTTTTCATTATACTCAACTAGGATCACTTGTTTGTATGTTTTGATAAAGGATATCCCATTTTTAACTGAACTGTGGACTACCTACTATTTTCTATTTGATTGTTTTGTAGCACATATTATACAGTTATATTTTACAGTGCAATTATTATTAAGTGAATGATATTTATTAAGTGAACTAAGTGCTTAACATAATTTAGTAAGTGAACATCACGCCCTCTACACTACAAAGTTTCTTCTTGGTTTGTTTTTGACCCAGTATAGGTTGCATACTGGGTTTTCAGAGACTTTGGGGGATACCACATATATCTCCTTTTGAGGGAAAGAGAAACAGATGTCCGGTCTGGAACTCCAGTTTCTATCCCACCTTTGTGTTTCCATTGCTCCCCTCTCACTGTATGCATTAAGGCCAGAAATATTGTAATGTCATGGGGGGGGGGGGTCAATGGTGGTCCACACTGATGGCATCCCTCATTTTCTAGTATTGTTTTACTTTGTTGGCTGCATGAAGGATTGTGTCTGACACTATCATGTACAGGCATCATGGGATCTATTGTGACCTCCATCTGCATTTATCATATTGGTGAGGTTGGTCCAGATTTAATTTCTCCAAACTTTATTGCCAGAATGGTCAAGGAGTCCCTGTCTATGTTGTCAGAGACCATCAAGTATAATTTCATTTTCCTGTGGGGAGAAATTGCAATTCTTAGGATAGTTGGCCATTTGAAAGACGATGATATGCACATGATCATATTTCTATGTTAGCCCATTTATGCAGATGATTTTGTGGACAATATATGTCAACATAAAAAGCATGCATTCCTGTGTGATGCAAAATTCTGTACAACATTGTTTGTGACAAATAATAACGTGACATATAAAAAGTAACAACAATGCCTTCATACATAGCATTTGTAAAATGAGCATACCTTGTAATATTTCTATAGTCTGTGTGTGGGACCTTCTCAAACTACATATATATTGAATCTAAGTCCAAAGACGAAAGCGTCATGCCACAGGAATCCATATGCGTTTCACATTAAAATACTACGTAAACTAACAACTGAACAACATAAGGAAAGCATCTGCAAACATTGTGATCTGTAGGCAAGAACAACATCTTTTGTATATCGAGCCAGTAGTGAGTAGACCCTTATTAAAAAGTGTCATTGAAGAAATATCTGTAGCAGCAAACGAACATGCTACTAACACTTTGTTTAAAACACATCAATGAATAGATATCCATAACAGCAACAGCACATATTTTAACACTTTTGTTAAGAAATGTGAATTAAGAAATGACCATAACATCAACAGAATGTAGTACCTATGGATAGTGTCCGAATCTGTAGGTGTCCATAGTTACATTACAAAGTATACAAAATTACCTGTAAGAAGTATAGATGATCCATAAATCTGTCTTTATGTACTGTTCACATTTGCAATATAATTCTGCCTATGCAACTGCATATGGGAATGAAATCTATTAATTAAAATAGCAACAACTGTATGCATAATGGTGAATCAAACATCAGTCCAGTAACTTACAACAAGTTCTGTTAAAGCTCATATTTTGAGTAAAATTAATTTAAACAGGTACCACTGAGAATGAGAGACTTTTACAGATGTAATAATCAACACAACAGAAATCCTACCAATTGCCAATGTACATCTCACTCCAAATTGTAGAAATGAAGTGCATCTAATGTGCAAACAACTTTAAGTATGATTTGCACCATACATAATTAATGAGGTCCATTAAAATTCTAGTTTTTGGAATGCCATTTGCATACCTCCACATAAAATTGTCTACACACGGCTTAGCACTCGGGTGTACTGCATAAAAACCCAATATTTATCGATAAATGGTACTATAGGTGGTATGTGCCAGTTATCTTCTAATGATCTGATTGCATAACATCAGTGCCATTTTTAAATAATGATTTTGATACATTTACTGATCAGACTGTTGCTAACTGCAAACTGACTGGGGAGCATTTTTCTGTTATTGCATTTTTCAGATACTTTCCATTGGAGGATCAAGATGGCTACTTTGAGAAAGCTGAGAAGTGTCCGTGTGCCCAACTGGACTGAGGAGGAGACCACTCAGATGCTAACCATGTACATTGGAGTGGAGCATCAGATGAGAACCAGGCCAAAAACTTTGTGATGATAGACATATAGAACAAGATTGTGAAGGAGCACCGAAGCCGCACAGGGATCCACTGCACCAGAGTGACATGGAGGGCCTTCATTGGAGGCTTTCCATGTTGCAGAGATCACCTGTGGATCCCTACAGTAAGTGTGTCCATCCTACATATATCTGAGCATTCTTATGAAAATTAGAGCTATATTTATGTCCCATATCTCTCTCTCTATCTATCTATCTATCTATCTATCTATCTATCTATCTATCTATCTATCTATCTGTCTATCTATCTATCAGGTAGATGTTTTTATAACCATTACCTAGCTGTTATTATAATTAACTCACAGTGATACTTAAGTGGATATAGTAACTGCTCTCCTTATAAGTGTGGATTTGATTCCCATGTTGTTCATTTCTTTTATAATATCCATAATTTTGAACTTTGTAGATGTAAGTTTTACAACATATAACAACATCATTTCACACATCCATTTGTACATGTTTTACATGTAACATCATTTCACACATCCATTTGTACATGTTTTACATGTAACATCATTTCACACATCCATTTGTACATGTTTTACAACATGTAACAACATAATTTCACACAAGCATTTGCACATGTTTTACAACATGTAAAAACATCATTTCACACATATTTTCCTCATGCATCACTGACACCTATAGCACCAAGGCTGCTGATGACTGTGCATGTAATACCTTTCATTTGTAGTACTACTGTATCATTTATTGCACTGTTATATTTCAGAATAAAAACTCATACATAACCTCTTTAATTCATTCCTCCTAATAAAGTAAACATTCTTAATACAGTTGCGTTTAAGCCAAAAGTTGATAGCTGTTATTTCTTTACAATAAAATGTCCAATAAGTGTTTGCAATTTCTGTTTTCATCCGTTCTCCATGGGAATTTGAATAAACACCTGAAGTAGCTGTTCATTAAGATGAAACACCTGCTGCCTGCTAACTATGCCTGTAGGGAAACTAGCCAACATACCTACAGTTTGGTGTGCTGTGGGTTTCAGTCCTCACAGAGGAAACATACCTGAAATTGTTTTCTTTGCTTTCTTCACCCATAGCATTTCTTTAGAGAAGCATATTCCACTTATTGATAGCAACTTTTATTTTGTGCATGGTTACAAATAATTGAGTTAGTCATAGAATTCCTACAAATATGCCTGTAATTTGTAACACTCTGTCAACATCAGATTTTTAACTACAGAGTTAGCAAAGCAACACCTGTTTGTTAAAAAAAAAAAAGCATATGTTATCTTGGCCTGTAAGGAAACCAGCCAGCATGCTGACATTTTTCCAATCCACATAGGGTAAACATATCTGACATTTTTTTTTGGTTTACTTCATCCACAGATTTCTTTAGAGAAGCATATTCTACTTATTGATATTAACTTTTATTTTGTGCATGGTTGAGAATAACTTGGTTATTCATCAAATTCCTATGAATATATTCATAATTCATAACGGTCTGTTGACCGTATCTCTTTAACTGCAAGGTTAGTAAGCTACAGACTGTTGTATGTCTGACAAATGGTTTTGTTAATATATTATTTTTGTTAAATGTTATTAAGTTTGCTTTATTATTAACATTTGCATTCAGTTCAAGAAAAAAATCATCCTCATCTTTTGAGGGAAAGGGTTGGGCAGACCTAAAGTTGAAATGCAAAATAGGGATAATGTATGTATTTGCTTAGTGATTTGCACTTTGCCAAAGAATATCATGATCTCCCCACATACCTTACTGTGTCCCATATGTACAGCAACCTGTATGGTTCTGTTAACAGAAGCTGTATGATACGTGACACTGCCCCACTGTCTGAGGAATGAATGTTTTTCATTACTGTTAATGTTTCTGACCACAGTGCTGACATAAATTAAATTTTGCAAATTATCTACCTACATGACCAGCACATGTTCATACTTTGAAATCATAAACCAGGATCTATATTAGTAGATCATTCCCCATTCAGGTGATGTCATAAATCCAAGTCTTTTTACAGTGTTCAAAACATGCATTTTCAGTTAAGATGGTTTAGCAAAGCTTGCAATTATAAAGGTTAGAGTTGAGATATACATTGCAATTGTAGGTTTGAATCCCATGTACTCCAATCTGTGCTCAAAGATGTTAAAACCTGTATGTAACCCTGACAAATGTGTTTGATGATTATGTAGCATTTTTCAGAAATAAATTATCTAGAAACTTTTCTGAAGAATGTATATCGCAATTATTTGAGGAATACATCATTCATAGTTTCTCTTTTCTTTTCCAGATGATGAAGATAAGGCCTAGAACTATGCTCTATGCATCGAGTGGATGCACAAGCTTGAGGATCAACAGAGGGAGAGAGGTACGTTGATTGCTTTTTCTGTTTTATGAAATTAAATGCAACTGATCCTTGTTATAGGCCTGTATTTTTCACAATAACATACAGATTGCTTAGAATACAGGAATTTTCATCGGGCAGCAGTAAGGTAAGTGAAATTATCGTACTATACTGTTCTTAAAACTGTGACTTAAATCCAAAAATATTGAACTGTCATGTAGCACTAAGACATTGTTTCTGCATACGTTTTTCTGAATTGTACTCCACAACCTTAATAATTGTTTGGTTGCTTTATCTGTCACACATATGGTAAGGTGGATGTTTTTCCTACAAGTCCTAGTACTTTGATTGTTGATTATAATGCATGGTTTGTTATATTTGTATCCGTGGTTGTAGTTTCCAGTTACTGGTCAGTTGTGCAAGGCCTGCCTATTCACAGACAGAATAGATGTCTGCTGTATTCTTGTTTGTACTGCTGTTTACAGACTGTGTGACATGCGCTTCAGTTCACCATTGGTACTGTATCTATCTACATTTATTGACATTTGTGCAGACAGACATATCTTTCCAACAGTTCGTAATGAGCATGATCTGCAGTTCGACACTGATATTGCACCTACCTGACATTTTTGTTAAAGCACAATTATAGCCTAGGTTTATTGACACTTGCACAGACAGACATTTCTTTGCAACAGTTTATAATCTGCAAGCATTATCAGGATGTTTGCATTTTGCAACCTACCGATTGGTACTAATTGTAGGAAAGTAATATATACAGTTGTACACATACGGTACTGTTACTACAACATATTGCATTCTCATTTGTCACAGAATGTGGTGATTGAATATATAAAGTATTTGTTAATGTAATTTTCATTATATTGATGAATGTTCAGCCAATCATGCTGCCTGGCTTAGATGTTTGTCATATGGCTTGCCTAGTTTCCACAATATTGTCATATAACTTTCTCCTCATTTTAATAATGGCACTTGGTGACTGTTGATATCAATTATTACATGTAGACAGTACAAGCTCTAGATTTCAACATTCATAGATTTTTACAATGCTAATGACCCAGGCAGGTGTTGCTAAGCATATACAAGTTTCCACAAAAGAATAATGACTTCCTGTTTATAAATAAGACGTTGAGGGGCAGGCATTTATAAGGTACCTCTGTTCATAATGGACATGTTTGTCAGTCCGTGTGTAATTTTTCATCCTTTTCATATTAAGTTCTTCTATGAACTTCATGGGAATGTTCTGTGTGATAGACATTTGCATTTTGTTTCTGTCAAGTTTTGCAATTCATCTTGACAGAGCATGGGACCAGAAGACATTCATCTTTCAAACAACAATGACGAGTACATGCCAGGCCAAGAGTCCTCAGATGATGATGATGAGGAGGATAATGACAATGGCAGCAATGATGATGAGAAAGCTGGTCCCACACCTGCTCAAGCAATCATGCCTGCTGCACTTTGGAGAAGACAGTGCCAGGACAGGAACACAGATGTTTATCAGAAGGCAGTCTGGGAGGTTGTGACTGAAGTGTTCCAACCAAAGATGAGGGACATGATGGAGGTGTTCTTCCAGGATATAGCACGAGCTATGTGCAGTTCATTCAGGGAGATAGCCTGTGAGGTCATTCATGAGTCTCAGCCCTATATGCCTGGTTCTCTGGTCCATAAGTATTGTCTGTATGCTACATGTTTGTTGTGCTGCCGACATGGCTGATTGCTTTATAACTGATTGGACTGTATATGCACTCTTGTGTATGTATACCATGTAGCTGATATGCTTATGTATTATTGTCATGTGACATTTAATTATATTTGAATGTGTGCATGACACCCATTAGCATATTACACTTTCCTCCCACATTCAGCTATCCATGCATTGTGGCAGTTAAGCAGCAGCTAATGCTGCAAAAATTAGTTTGTGAACATGTATTTTACAGAGGGCAAATGGCAGACTACATATGCTGTCTATAGTCCAGTGCTAACACTGTGGTATTGTTTAGAATTGTGTATTGCCATATCATGTATTTGCAACAGAAGGACATGTGAATCCCCATGTCTTTTGGATAACAGTTGTCATGATGTCCCACTGGCATGATGTGGTGTGGTGTGCCATGCATTGGCAATACTGATGCCATCTGGGATCATGTACAGGTATACCATATCAATGGTGCAGCCCTCATGTTTGACTGCATCAAACAGCAGTGTAGCATTAATCTATAGACAGTGTTACAGATAATTTATTCATTAACAGTACATTACACCATGTTTGCTATATCTTAAATTTCCATATCCATTATGCATTTACATAAGCTCCCACCTTCCATAAATAGTTGTACATATTAACTGATTGTGCATGTGCCTGCACATAGTCAGCTCCATACTGACACACAAGTGTACCTGACATGTGAGCATTCAGTGACTTACCGCTGCTGTGCTTTAATGATGCTCAAAGAAGTGTCCCTTGCTAAGTAATGAATGTAGAGAATAGTAGCGTAGACAAGGGCCTACGTAAGCCTAGCCAACAAGGTTCTCTGGCTTACACCACCCAAAAAAGTTATTTTCCTGTGCCACTGTCGGGCAGAGACACTGAAGTGATCCCGGGGTGTATTTCCTATTTCCCATCCACTCATCAAGATTTTTCTTGAAGAGTACTAATGAAGAACTTTGCTTGACATAGATGGGTAGCCTGTTCCAGAGTATGGAAAGTCTCTCGGACAGGACTCTATCCCTCCAGCATGTCCTGTTTATTGTGGTGACAAGGTTTAGGTCCCTAGTGTGTGTAGCTTGGTGGGATTGGGATTTCTTTAGGTGTAGCATGTCCAACTTCTCTGGGTTTGACATAGCTTTATATGTTAGGCAGAGATCACCTCAGAGTAGGCAATATGCTATGGAGTAAAGCTGGAGTTTTCTGAGATGGTCAGTGTAGAGCATTTGTTTGAGGCCAGTAATCCTCTTTGTTTAAGTACTTCTGTGGTCTTTCCAGCTGCTGCAGATGTCTTGTGAGGTACATTCCAAAAGCGGCGGGCATTATACTCTATAATGGGTCTAATGAGTGTTGAGTAGAGGGGAACAATGACTTCTTTTTTCCTGGATGAGAACCCTTTTATGGTGAGGTGTGCCATGTAGAAGGACTTCCTGACTATTGTGGCGATGTGACTATCAAAGGAGAGACAACTGTCCACCTGGATCCCAAGGTCTCTTATCACACATTCGGTGTTAAGTAGACTGCTGTCTATGTAGTAGTTCATGGATACAGAGTTTTTAGCAAAGGGGATGACACTGCACTTTTTGGCATTGAGCTTGAGGCCATGGCTCTGACACCAGGCATCTGTCTCATTGAGGCCCTTCTGTAGGATGTGCACATCATTTGGGGACTTGACTATGGCTCCTAGTTTGCAGTTATCTGTGAACTTCATTAAACAGAGGCCTTCTGTGTTCACCTGTACTTCAGAGAAGTAGATACCAAACAGGAGAGGTCCCAGGAATGAACCCTGTGGTACTCCACTTGTCACTGGTTTGAGGTCAGATTTGGAGTCTGCAACTTTTACAGTGTAGGTTCTGTCAGTGAGCCATTTGAAAACCCATCTTGTGATGTAGGGATTTATACCTAGTTTTGTGAGTTTAACTATAATTCCAGAATGGGGGATAGTGTTGAAAGCCTTGGTGAGGTCAAGATAGGCTGTGTGAACCACCTTGCCCTCATCTACAGCTTTGGTGACTGCCTCAAAGAAGTTAATCAGGTTCAGGAGGCATGATCTATGTTTCACAAACCTGAACTGGGTGGGATCCAGAGTTTGGAGGTTACCAATGTCTTTGTTTATGAGTTCCATGATGATATGTTCCATGGCCTTGCAGACCAGGCTCATCAGGCTAATAGGGCGATAGTACCCGGGATCAGTGGTGGCTCCCCCTTTGTGGAGTGGGTTAACTGTTGCTGTGCACCATTCAGTGGGCACAAAGCCTGATGTGAGGCTATTATTGAACATGGTGCTTAGGTGGGGAGCCAGTTCGTTCTGAAGTAAAATGCAGCCTGGGATGTTGTCCAGTCCAGGGATGCTGTGTTTTTGGCTTTAGAGAGTGCAGCTTTTACCTGCATAGTTGTGATTACAGGGACTCTGCATTCTTCCTGTATTGATATGGGCCCTTTAGGGGGTGTTTGGGCTATGTACACCTATATGTGTATGTAGCAACATTTTGTTGCTTTTGTACAGTACTTCTGTTTAGCACTGTGCTTGGTTATTTGCTTTTCACATGCATGGCTGCAGATTTGGTTCTATCCTCTGCTTGAGTTATCAACCATTGTTATACCTGCATTTGCTCATGTGTGATGTTGCTTGGCTTACACTTGCACTGCAGACAGACTACTTAGATATGTGTTTATTTATCCAATGTGTACCGTGATCCTTATTTATTACCCTACAAAACACATGTACTATTGGTTATACACATCCAGGTAGGACTGACACACAGTTTGCAACATGTTGTAATGTGATAGTGCATAGAGAGACATGTTTCTCTGCATTTCCCCATAGATGATATGCATCCTCACCCTGTTTGACAACTGTCCATTGCCCAGGTTGTGCACTGTGCTGTCTGTGTAACTTCCCTGTCCTTACTTATTTTCCCAGCCTTTGCCTGTCATGTGTTGTGGTAGTTGTTTTATGGGTATACATGCAGTGATGGCTTATCCTCCTCTTTCCTTATCTTTACCTTTCCTTCTATTCCTAACAAAAAAAAAATAGGGCATATTCCCACAAAAAATATATTTATTGCCCATCCCATTATGACTTTCCCTCAGATTTTTTTATTCAAACATCTCTCTAATATGTCCCTCTTATTCACCCATGCCCCACATCTTCTTTTCTATCTCCAACTTTTCTTGGGTGTGTGCATTACTTGTGCTCCTCACACAAGTCCTGAACCTATTGTTAGCAAATGTTAGCTGTGGCAATGTGGCCATGATTGCCCTCAGCCTTTAATTTTTTTATCAGAAATTTTACAGATTCTATCAGAATCCATAAGTGCAAGCAGGCATATTTTATTTGTACATGACTTATGAAGATATCCGTGGTTGTCTCTAAGCTTATTGCACAGTTTGCTGATAATATTTATTACAAAGGGCTTGGCGCTTTAAAGCAGGTATATTTTATTAGTAAACAAATTAGGGAAATAGTTGTAGTTGTCTGTAATGTATCTGGACAAATTTCTGAAAATATGTATTGCAAATGCTATGCAGCTTGCATTGAGATAGTTGCCATTTTTTATCAGAACAGTGTCAGTTATATTCCATAGTTGTCCTTAACCTTACTGGACAGGTTCTGTTATTCATGTTGTATGTGTAACTATCAGGATGGTTGAATTGTGATGATCTTTCTGTAACTTTGTTAATGTACAGTGCGCTTTGCCAATGATTTCTCATTACTTACAGATTACTTGTGTGTTTGTTTAGTGCATCATTTGTACTGAGATACTTCCTTGTGCACTGAGCTATTCTGAGTTTATTTTGGTACATTTACATATTAAAACTTTATCCACAAGTTTAGCAGGGATATCAACATAATTTGCTGAAATCTATAAAATTTACAGAATCTGTCTCATCGACTTATTGGAACTGTAAGAGAAGATAGACAAAATAAAATTAAAATACAGAAATAATAAAATAACTTATAATTACAAATAAAAAGATGAATGTAGATTTTCAGAAGATCCTAGATCGTTATGTCTCCATTAGTTTAGAGAAAGTTAAATTGCATTTTTATTCTCTAGCACCTAAACACTTGCATACATTAACTCTTAGATCCAAAATGAAAGCAGGGACTAATCAAACCAGCAGCATATCTATTCCTAGTAGTAATAAGGAAAATATACACGTGTAGAAGAAATGTTTGACTGTTTGAAAAAATAACCCTGAAAAAAGTAAATGATCAGAATAGTAGTGTTGACAATGAAAGCATAGCTGATGTTTTCTATATAGGATTATACAATTTTGAGCAAGTAAGAAAAAAAAGTTTCTATAGCAGAAATAAGCAAATAAAAAACAAAATGAACATAAAGCTCCAACTAACAATGACATTATTCCTGAACTACATAAACTATTATCACAAAATATTTACTTCTTTTACAGAAGGTATTCATAGAAACTAAAATTAAATTTAACATACCTCTGTCATGTAAATACAAAATGAGATAAAAATTCATCTATTTTTTATATACATCTATAGCATTATTGAATGTTAATTACAAAATGTGTATGCTAAGCTTTGCTAGCACTAACAGAGGAAGATCAAACTGGGTTTAATTAAAAAGACAAACACAGGATAACATCAAAAGAATAATGAATTTAACTGCTTAAACTAACAAAATTAATGAACACTATAATTAATCTGCATCTTAATAATGATGCCATTTAACTGAAATGTCAGAAAAATATAGTTTTCCGAGTAACTTTACATCTCTTTTTAATCAATGTTATCAAAATTCATTCTTACATGTAAAACAAGGACCTTTATTTTTCAGTCAATAATGATAAACAAGGGCATGAAGTGAGATTGTCTCTTGTGTTCTTTATTGTTTGGTTTGGCTATTGTGCCTCTAGCCAGTTTCATATAACTTAAGATATAGTAGGATTTAAAATAAATGATCAATATTTCCAAAATTCAGTTATTTGCTGATGGTATACTCTTAACAACACGTAATACTGATTCTTAATTAATAAATGAAAAAAAATCATTAAAATATTTTTACTGATGTTAGGTCTAAAGTTTAATCAGAATAAAAGTAACACCTTCTAAATTAACAAGGAGTTAAAGTATTTGTTTAAAGTTAATAATGAGTTTAAATACGCTAGTAAAGCGATTAAAATAGGTGTTATTCTTATACACAATTTAAAAGACATAGCAGCAATATATTATGAACACTTTTACCTAATATTAAAGCAATAATAAATACTTAATATATGTTATTAATTTTTAAGGAAGATAGGCTGATTTATAGTTAACTTTTTTTTCATTTCTTCTAAAGATCATATTAATGGCACTTGTCTGAGGTTCTTATAATACCCCAGCAAAACTAAGATCACATAAGAGAATGAAAAGATGTTGGAATAGGATCTGCTTTCTAGAAACACACGCTATACCTTCTGATACTACGGCAGAAGTAACTTTCTGTTTAATTTCTGATTTTTCATCCAAATGGGAAAAAAACTGCATGAAACCATTCAGTTAAATAAAGAAAAAGTATCACTATAAAACACTTACAAATCTTAAATAATAATAATATGTAGTAGCTGCTAAAAAATATTTATTTAAAAAGTGATAATTGATTGGATTCTACTTACATAAACCACATATTAAACATTTATACATGTTATATATAAATATCCTTAGATAAAAGAAGACTGTTTCATATTCATATCATTCCGGAATCTATCAATGTGTGTGTGTGTGTGTGTGTGTGTGTGTGTGTGTGTGTGTGTGTGTGTGTGTGTGTGTGTGTGTGTGTGTGTGTGTGTATATATATATATATATATATATATATATATATATATATATATATATATATGTATATATATATATATACATATATCTATATGGTTTACTATCAGAATTCCAAAAGACAGTAGAGTTTTACATTAAAAGATCGGAATGTTTGATTCTCTGTAAATTGTTTTTTTTTTTTTTTTTTTTTTGGAGCTTTTCACCTCAGGTCTCTGATGAAAATGGGCCACAAGCCCAGCTGGACCAACCTGGTTAACAAATGTCAAATAAATAAATAAATAAATAAATAAATAACATGCTGAAAATGAAAATAAAATTTTGCAGGAATGTCAAACAAGATAAATATTACAATCAACTTTTGACATACTAGACTTCCAGTTTTAAGAGTCTATATGTTCTTTTATATTTTAGCAGGGGGGCAGGGTCCCCCTGCACCCCCACATGTGGGGGGCTGTGCCCACACACGTCCTGCTTGTTATATATACTAAACACAGTAATCCCACTACAGTGAGGAAAAGGGTAAATTACCCGATCTGCACTGTACAACAATCTCCATTCAAAATGTTGAGTTTATATTAGCGACTATATACTCACTTTCACTAATACACACTTGATCACTTTCAGTTGGGCATTGCAACAACTTAAAAGCCAGACATTCAACCAACCTGTACTCAACTGTGTGCCTTTCAGAATTTTGATAGTAAACAGATGTATATATATATATATATATATATATATATATATATATATATATATATATAGATAGATAGTTTAAATATTCAAAAAGTTAAATGCATCAAATAGAGAGAGCTGACTTTTTGGAATTAAATGTTAAGAATGTCTAATGTGTTTAGCACAGAGAATTTACTGGGTAAATTTGATCTGGGTAGGGAAAATTGGATTATAGTACACAGCTATAGACCATCTTCAGCTGTAAAAGAGATTTAATGTCAGATATAAAATAATATCTACCCATTTTTGATTTTCTAAAGAATTAAAAAAAAAACAAGTTAGATATATCCCCCCAGATTCTCTATGCCTTGCACGGCATGCAAGATCAGTGCAGGATCCCTACCAGACAATACATCTGTTGTGTGATCCAGGAACAGCTCCTGCACTAGTCCTGCATGGACTAAGCCCCTGTATGCAAATGACCCCATTTGCAGGAGAAATCCATGCAAATGAGGTGAATTTGCGATCCAGGAAACTTGCAACCGGTTGTGCAGGACTAGTGCAATATACAGAAATGTACTCGGTTAGTAACGAAGTACATTTCTGCAAAATCCAAAACGGAGCTGTAACAGCTCCAAATAAAGGCTGCATATCATCTGAGAAGCATGCCAATGGCCAAGTATAAGGCCATTGGCATAGCAAACAGCAGCCAATCTCAGCTGTTTAAGTGTAGGGCAGTGGCACTCAAACAGGATCGGGGGAAAAATAACAAAATAAACCTAAATGAAGCATTCTAACTAAAATCACAATTCTGGCATGCAAGCCAATGGCAGGCAGAAGAAAACATGGCCAGAAATTAGTGGTTGCTAAGTGGGGAGGCTCAGTGTGAGACATGTAACTATGCATTAGCAGGCAACCCCATGCAAATGAGGGGAATGATAGTGAATCCCAGTTTTCCCTAGCATGCTAGTCAGGTCCCAACAGTGTAAGAGAAGGAATAGCTTGGTGCAACCCTAGGAGTTAGCTGACATCATAGGGGGTGTGTCAGGCATACTGTATGCGGATTGGAGCCCTGTGGCTTGGATTTGCTCCTAGCTAAGCTAGGGGGGTATGCCTGAATCTGCCTAACACTCTTTACATTGCCTAAGCGGGAGTGCACACCGCACACTGGGTTTTAAAGGAAGAAAAAAAAAGTTAAACCAGGAAATATCAGCACTGTGCACATTTGAGCACTCTGCTTGCATGGCGCTCCCATGGGCTTAAACAGGAAGGCAATGGGAAGGGAAAACAGTAGTAGGAAGGTAATCAAGGTGGACCAGCATAGCTGGCAGGTGAAATGTATCAGAATCAGACAATTACACAGGCAGCAGACTAGCCCAGCCCAGAACACTACTATAAACTATGCAATCACCTTACCCTCTGGCTTTTCCACACTCTACACCACCAGTGTATACAAGTGAGGAACTTTTAACAAACAAACCTACAAAATGAGAGGGGCTGCAGCAGGCAACATAGAACAACATGTGCAAGAGGCTGAGGGTGGTGAGGATTTGAATGCTGCCAATCAACCCACAGTAAGGAGACGGAGAAGAGTGTACAGACCCAGGGTAACCTATCAGGGGCTACATGAGCTGGAGATAGTGGAGCACTATAGGGTGGAAAGACACCTCCTACAGCAAATTGTTGAGCTGTGTCGGCCATGCCTGACACACCAAACTGACCGAGGGGAACCCATCCCAGTGGATACCAAGGTATGTGTAGGCCTAGGAATACTAGCCACAGGTACCTCCCAAAGCTCAACTGGGAATATAATGGGGATCTCACAGGCATCAGCATCCAGAGTATTCCACCAGTTCCTGGATGCCATGTCAGCACATACCAGTGAGCACGTATATTTCCTCAACACCTGTGAAGTGTTGGCCAGCAATATGCGTCTCTTCCATCAAATAGCAGAATATCCTGAGGTAGTGGGTGCTATAGACTGCATGCACATATACATCAAAGCACCACCCGGTGATCAGGGTAGGGCCTACATCAACTGCAGGGGCATCCCCTCCATCAACTTCAAGGGTGTCTGTGATGCCCAGGGCATTATAATGAATGTGTGTGCTGGCTGCCCTGGAAGCTATCATGATTCCCACGTTTGGCATCTGGTGCAGCTGTACCAGAGATTTGCCAATGGGGACATCCCCTATGGTCACCTAGTGCGGGATTCTGGTTACACACTCAAGCCGTGGCTGATGACACCCGTCAGAAATGCATACACACCTGAGCAAGAAGGCCATAATGAGGCTCATGCACAGACCAGACTTATAATCGAGCATGTGTTTGGGTTGCTCAGGTCATGGTTCCAGTGTCTGGACACATCCGGTGGAGCCTTGCAGTACTCAACAGCTACATGTACCCAGATTGTTATGGTATGTGCCAAGCTACACAATATGATCCTGTGGAAACAGCTGCAGCAGGAACATCACAGAGCAGGGACACACAGCCCCCCACCAATGCCAAGGCCTGCACAGGCACAGAGTGACTTGGAGGATTAACAAACTGAGCCTGCCCCAGTAGGCAGATGGAGGCATGCCCAGTATGCTGAGGCTGCAGCAAAGAGACAACTCATAGCACATACACTGACACAGTAGGGACCCAGGGAATGACACCTCTCTCTGACTCGCACATACAGTAAAAGGGATGCTAAACATGACACTACCTGTGCTCAACCATGTATAGGGATTGCACTATGTGCATCCAACATAGGCAGCCCTCCAGCAACATCCGCAATTCTAGCACACCCACAAGGTAAGTCAATCAACCTACCAATTGCCAAATGTAGTAGACAGTGTGATTACCTATATCTATGGTATGGATGTGAGCATGCAAGTGAATTGGGTGGCTGAATGTTATGGCAGCAGAAAGCAGATACCCATAGTGGCACTATGACATCTGTAACACATACTGGAGTCACTACAGTAGCCAGTACTACACAGGGTGACAAAACCCAGTGCAAGAAATGTGCTAGGTGATATATGTGTCCATATGATTCATGCATGCCAGTCAGGGCAGTTCACCTACCCAACAACAGTCTCAGCCAGCAGGACAGGTGTAGACAAACCCAAACAATGTCTGTGCTATGACCTCTAAATTATGGCTATGGGTAAGCACCCTCCCAGGCCTACACAGACAGATTACTGCAGGTCAGGCAGTGGGATGTTAGTTCTGAAGGGTAGGAAGTCAGACACTAATATGTAGGGCAACCAAAGCTAAGATCTGTAGTACACTGGTATGACTCTAGTCAACATGATAGGTAAGAATCCAGAATGAAATGGAGTACCTGACATACCAGTACAGTCATAGCAAATGTGTACAAGTGTCAGGTGTGCCACCATCCTATGTAGTAAATGTAATAACAGCAGGTGTGCCCCCCCACCGTCCTGTGTAGAAATGTAGAAATTGTCAGCTGTACCCCCCCATCCTACATAGTAATGTAATAACAGTCAGGTGTGCACTGCCAATCCTGTGTAGAAATGTAGAAATAGACAGGTGTGCTCCCATCATCTTACGTAGTAATGTAATAACAATCAGGTGTGCCCACCCAATCCTGTGTAGAAATGTAGAAATTGTCAGGTGTGCCCCCCATCCCACGTAGAAATGTAGTAGTAACAGTCAGGTGTGCCCCCACATCCTATGTAGAAACATAGAAATAGTCAGGTATGCCTTCCCCATCCTATGCAGAAATATAGTAACAGTCAATGCAAGATGATATACGGATACCCTGCAGAAGCAGCGTGCTACCTGTAGGTGTACAACACAAAGGTCAGCACTGCAGTACAAATTACCTGGACTCGATCCACACATTAAATACAGATGGGCATACTGGGCATGCTCACACACTTAGAGAAATGAAGGCAACGGCAGTCAGCAACATACTGAAAGGTCACATTGGGCATGCTCACACACTTAAACACATGAAGGCCATGTCTGCAAACACCAGTAGACCAGACATATCTGGCAGTCGCAGATGTTAGTGCAGACACTCCTCAGTATGCACCACTCATGCCTTGCACACACAGTGGATAGGAATACAGACATATATGTAAGGACAACACACTATAATAAGCCAAAGGTAGACGTACATAGATGTGTGGAAGAGGGTGACTGTGACAAGGAGCCATCCAGGCCTGGCCCACCCAGCACACAGCCAAAGGGCCAAAACTGCATGAGGGTCAGATGTCACTCACTGCAGATACTAGCCATCGGTATCTGTCAGCATTATAGACTATGTGGTGCACGTACTAGCTGTGTGACATGACTGTACAAGGAAGTAGTCAACTAGCAGCTGTATACACATACCTGTGAAATATGACCCTGTGTGTGCTCGTATGTGGCGTGCAAACCTCTAGATGAATGGGTTATGGCCTATGCACCCACACTGCCCTCCCCATAGCCCTACTATGACAAGCCTGCTGAAGTCATCCACTGTGAAATACACATTTGGGAGAGTTGTAGCCCAGTGATCTCTGTGGCACGTCCCATAACTGCATACTGCTGTAGTGTGATAAACTAGTTAGGTAGGAGTTTCAACCCCAGACATGGCAAATGTGTGTGTGTTTGTGTGTGTGTGTGTGTGTGTGTGTGTGTGTGTGTGTGTGTGTGTGTGTGTGTGTGTGTGTGTGCGTGTGTGTGTGTGTGTGTGTGTCTGTCTCTGTCTGTATAGAGAGCAATGCTTTTTAGGGTAGTCATACTACATACAATTCAAATGCTCTACTTTGGTAAGGCTGCCAATGTCATCCACCTAGAAATACATCTCTGTGGCACGTCCCATAACTGCATACTGCTGTAGTGTGATAAACTAGTTAGGTAGGAGTTTCAACCCCAGACATGGCAAATGTGTGTGTGTGTTTGTGTGTGTGTGTGTGTCTGTCTGTCTCTGTCTGTATAGAGAGCAATGCTTTTTAGGGTAGTCATACTACATACAATTCAAATGCTCTACTTTGGTAAGGCTGTCAATGTCATCCACCTAGAAATACACCTCTGGGAAAGATGTAGCCCAGTAATCTCTGTAACATGTGCCATAACTGTGTACTGCTGTAGTGTAATATAGAACTCTGGTAGTTTTCTATTCACACCTATGGCAATTGTGGATGTTATGAGCGTGTTTCAATATCTGTGTAGGGAACAATGCATTTTAGCCTAGCCACACTCACTACAATTCAAATGCCCTGCTTTGGCAATCCTGCTGTCATCCAATGTGAAATACACCTTTGGGGAAGGATCTCTCCAGTAATCCCCGTGGTGCACATTATAACACCTTCATGCTGTAGTGTGCTATAGACCTCTGCTAGGGGTGTTGTACCTACACATGTTGGTTGGGGAAGTTTTGTGTGTGTTTCAATGTATGTGTAGGGAGCAATGAATTTTAGCCTAGCCACACTCACTGCAATTTGAATGTCCTACTTTGGCAATCCTGCTGATGTTATCCAATGTGATATACACCTTTGGGGAAGGAATACTCCAGTAATCTCCATGGTGCATACTATAACTGCATACTGCTGTAGTGTAATAAACTAGTTAGGTAGGAGTTCTAATCCCAGACATGACAGGTGTGTGTGTGTGTGTGTGTGTGTGTGTGTGTGTGTGTGTGTGTGTGTGTGTGTGTGTGTCTGTGTTTGTAACTCGTATCCTGTGTGGAGGCGGTTGTGAGTGTGTAACAACTGGGTCCAATGTGGAGTGGGTTTTGCACATTTCTTATATGGTGACCCTAGTATATATCACAATGTCCACCATACAGGGATAACAGATGTAAAATAGCCAAAAGGCTGGGGTGCAAATCCATACTCATACACGTGACATCAAGGCCATGCAAACAAAGTTAGCAACCCTAGTATTAGCCAGAGAACACTCTCAACCCATGTCTCTCACACACACGCACACACACACACACACACACACACACACACACACACACACACACACACACACACACACACACACACTTGCCTAGGCAACAGCCCCTATGTTGGTAGTACACTGCATATTGCCCACTGATAGTGACTATGGAGTGATTGTAGTGGCCTGCAGAGGGCACGGCACCCTGTCCATCTGTCCAATAGTCATGCACATGCAGACAGTGCACCTTCCCCATGTTCCCCACAGGACACCTGCAACACCTGTGGTGCCATCAAATGTGAAACACAAAGGACATACCATGCATGAAAATATGCCCCATATGGACAGATGTCACTGACATCACGGAATGCCATTAGCATGCTATCAATTTAGGTGAAGGGTAAACCTGCTGTCCATTACCAGTTCCCACAACATGAGGCCAGGACTGGCACATCTGATGAAAAACTGTGTACACAACATGGGCCAGACACCCCAGGTACAGTTCCACATGTCACTGTACATGCATGTGGGATTTGTGCACATCACAGACACCATCTGTGTCATGGACTAAGGAACACATACATGGCAAGCAATGCACAGCATTGGCTACACGTAATAGTCACCTAGTTGACTGGATGGTGAATACAATACCCACCTGTGTGGGCAAATCCAGAAACTACATCCCTGAGCCACAATGCATATCATTGTCATGTGGCCTGATGCCAAAGTATACCCATCACCTAGCCTTGTATAGCTGTCTGGCACAGTTGACCACTACACATCTGTGAATCAATGCACCCGTGCATGTCAGTACTGGCACCGTGTGTGTGTGTATTGTATGATGCGTACATTCACATTCACACTCACTACAACCCCATTGGCATACTGAGGCATGCTATCTAATGTCAGACACCTCCCCATACCCTTTGCCCATATAACCTCCGTATGACCCCTGTGGTGCATGTGATACCTGCACAGTAATGTGTTGTGGCAATCTCACTAGTGCTGAGTTGTATTCCTGGCCCTGCCAAGTGTCATTGTGTGTGCATCCCTGTGAGAATGTGGCTGTGATGACGCTGACACCTGTTCATGCAGACAGGCACATGTACTACACCTACCGTACAGATTCATAGGTTCATAGGTTGGTACTAGGCTATTGGCCCTAGGGCCTATGCAAGCCTAGCCATAACAATTCCCTGGATATGTCTTCCCACAATATTTACTTCTCTGGATCCCTGTCTAGCAGGGCGACTGACATGATCCCCGGGGTGAATTTCCTATCTTCCATCCAATCATCAAGGTTCCTTTTGAAGAGGGCCAATGAGGCGCTCTGCTTGACATGTTGACATGTATGGGCAGTCTATTCCAGAGTATGGGGAGTCTCTGGGTCAGGAACCTATCCCTCCAGCATGTTTTGTTCATTGTGATGACAAGGTTTAGATCCCTGGAGCGTGTGGCTCTGAGGGATTGGGATTTCTTTAAGTGGAGCATGTCTAACAGCTCCGGGTTTGACATGACCTTGTATGTTAAGCAGAGATCCCCTCTGAGTAGACGATATGCCACAGAGTATAGCTGGAGTTTTTTTAGATGGTCAGCATAGGACATCTGCTTTAAGACTGTGATTCTTTTAGTGAGGTATTTCTATGGCCTTTCCAGCTGTGGTAGATAGATGTCTTGTGAGGTACATACCAAACAGGGCATTATACTCTATTATTGGTCTAATGAGGGATGGTTACAGTGGGACAATGACCTCCTTTTTTCTGGATGAAAAGCCCTTAGTGATGAGGTGTGCCACACAGAAGGATTTCCTGACTGTTGTGGTGATTTGGATATTGAAAGAGAGACCACTGTCCACCTGTGTCACTAAGTCTCTCATCACACTTTTGATGTTTAGTGTCCTGCCACCTATGTGGTAATTCATGGGTACATGTTTTTTTCCAAAGGGGATAACTATACATTTCTTGGCATTAAGCTTGAGCCCATGGCTCTGGCACCAGGCATCTGTTTCTGTAAGGCCCTTTTGTAGAATATCCATATCATTTGGGGATTCAATAATTGCTCCCAGTTTACAGTCATCTGCAAACTTTGTTAGCCTGAGTCCCTTAGTATTGGCCTGCACTTCAGAGAAGTAGATGCCAAACAAGAGTGGTCCTAGGACTGAACCCTGAGGTACTCCACTTGTCACTTGTCTGGAGCTGGATTTGGAGTCGGCTACTTTTACAGTCTGGGTTCTGTCAGTATGCCAGCTGGCAACCCATTGAGTGATGTAGGGATTTATGCCCAGCTTAGTTAGTTTATCTATGATTCCAGAGTGGGGGATGGTGTTAAAAGCCTTGGCGAGGTCCAGATAGGCTGTGTGGACTGCCTTACCCTCGTTCACAGCTCTAGAGACTGATTCAAAGATGTCAATCAGATTCAGGAGACAAGATCAGCCCTTCACAAACCAAAACTGGGTGGGGTCCAGTGTTTGAAGGTTGCCAATGTCTTTGTTTATAAGTTCCATGATAATGCGTTCCATGCCCTTGCAGATCAGGCTTGTCAGACTGATGGGACAGTAGTTCCTGGGATCCAAGGTGGATCCTCCCTTGTGGAGTGGAATAACTGTAGCTGTGCGCCACTCAGTGGGCATGAAGCCTGAGGTGAGGTGTGACTAAACATGACACTTAGGTGAGATTCCAGTTCATTTTGTAGTTGATGTAGTACACAGCCTGGAATGTCATCTGGTCCTATGGATGCTGTATTCTTATCTTTGGAGAGTGCAATTTCTACCTGCATGGCCGTGATTATCGGAATTTGGCATTCTTGTGGTATTGAGATGGGTCCTGTAGGGGGTGAGAGGGGGGTGAAGTTGGCACTAAACCAATCTGCCAGGATATTGGCAATATCCTTGGGATCAGCATATTTAATGCCAATCTGTTGTAGCTCAGAGCAGATCTGAGCATTGCCATTTAGATTCCTGACATAACTATAGAATGCCTTGTGGTTGTCTTTGGAATCTTTGGCAATTTTATTTTCGTAAGTAGCTTTTGAGGATTTTATGAGGGATCTCAGCTTCTTACTGAGGCTGGGGAGGGAGTTTTTTGCATCCTGGGATTTTCCTCTTTTCTGCAACAGTTTCTTTCTTCTGTTGTATAGTTTGTTTATAGCAGGGGACCACCAGATTAGCTACCATATCCCTGTTGTAGATGTCACTCACGATCACATATATGTTCTGAGGGCTCCACAGCATGTAACCTATGTGGCACATCCAATAACACCATAGAAATGTGATAGCACTACATAGTCATCAGTGGTTTGATACCCTGTGCGGGTAGGTGTGTAACACAAACATGCTTAAGTTTTACTCTCCCACCCATCTCCGACTTGCTTTGCCTCTGTCTGCCTCTCTCACTCCCTGTCTGGTCGATGTGGAGACCTACACCTGCTTTGCTTAGGCAGCAGCATGTGTAATTTAAGTGATGCTCATGATCAGCTGATGACTTCTGCACAAATTGCAGCCCTCCCCTAGCTGATTGTATGTGGAACAGCTGTGGTAACATTCCCATAGCCAATTGCATGGAAACATATTCCAATATCTAGGAACAGCATGTTGGTGTTGGGCCTTTTCATTCACTGTGAGCAGGAACTTGATCTGTTGTTTGGCAAACAGCATCTCAGATGGATTGGAGATTTACCTCTAACAACATACACTGTGGAAACAGGGCAACACACAGGAGGTGGATATGCCTGACCTGACTACAGACTGTAAGTGCTCCTATACTGCATTTGGAGTAATGTTGGTTTAACAGGGGTGTGTGTGGATATGGCTGTCCTACATGTTTTAATACCTGCAATGTCAGTTCTATGTTTATGAGGAATCCCCATATGTAGGGTCATCTGCAGACTGGGCAGTGTGGTGGTGCCTTTGGTTTCATGTGTAAACCACACAGCATCTATCTGTGAACTGCAGATGGTAGTGTGATGATTTCAGTCTGTAGATGGTGAAAGCCATAACAGTTACTGACTTCATATCCCTCATAGGACATATGTTGCAACAAACCCTGTTACAACAGTAAATGTATGAGGTTATCACAGAGACATGTCAATATTGGCCCTGTGTATGTGCTTCCAGCCACAACTCTGTCAACCTTTGTACACATGTCATGTATTAAGAGGTGCATATGTGCTGTACACCATAATTAGTGCCATCATATCTGATAACAAGCCAGACTACTACACATGTTGTGTACAGTAGGGGTTATATTTGATCACATAACCTGGACATTCTGTGGTTGTTTGTACAGTACTGAGGTCTGTGTACTTATGTCGACAGTGTGTGTATAGTTAATATGTACTTTGGCATATGTACAGACTGTGGTAGAAGTAATCGTTCTCGGTACCATCCAATCTGATGTTACATGCTGCTCCACTGTATGTTACCTTATTGGCTTGCATGTTTGTAGGGCCACACACACACATGTGCCATACCACAGACAGGCATCAGACCACACTGTGTAGCAGCCCAGTATATGTAGGGTTAATATGTGAGTGGCACATATGAGGATGGTGTTGAACAGATAGTCCATATACTGTAATACTATGCTAGCTTACCATATGTGACTGTGACTGTGTTCACATTGGTTGCGGTTATGCACTTTCAAACAAGTGTATCTTACCCTGCGCTGTGACATGCCTGTAAAGCCTGCTATATATGCAGGTACATGTGCATTCCCTCATAGGAGATGTAGGTAATGTTGAGCCAGTCTGCCTGTAGCCTGCACAGTGCTTTGTTACATGCCTAGCAGCTTAATGTACTTACCCAGTGAGATGTCATGTCACAATACTTGCCAGATGTACTGCTTCCAGGCCTCCCTTAACAGTCATGTATGTCAGACAGAGCAGCGGGATGCGGTACAGATGCACATCAATATCTAGTGGGTAGTATGTGGCCATGGCACCTCTGTACCAGCAGTTATTATGTGTCAGGACAGACAGGGGTGTGTGAATGTATAACCTATGGGGGCAAAAGTATAACCGTCGTCATGTGTTATACTCATTTACATGGCTGTTAACATCCATATTGTCAGGCTTGGCCCACATGTTTTGCACTAAGGGGTTCTGTGTATACCTCTGGACTGTACAGAGTGTGTCAGAATGTCCAAATATATTGGCCAATATCTCTGCTGTAGTCCACAGGAGCATTACATGCAAGCAGCGATACTGTACTATGATGTCTTTAGGATGTCTGTCTATAGACAATGGCGCACATGTGAGAAGCAGATGTGACCTCCCCCACACATCATGTCTGTGAAGACAATCCATATTACAGTAGCAATAGTCTGCTATACATACCTGACACCCCCTTGCACTACAAAGTTGGGACTATAGGGGCTGAGGTAGGGCTACACTCCATGTTCAGGACATATGTTGAAAATATATGTACATATAATTATCCAGATATCTATATAGATAATTACAAATATACATATTGACAGATATAGATGAGTATGTATATGTACATAGATATACATATACATACCCAGATATATACATATACAGAGCAATATATGTCTACACATATATAAATAGTGATACACATGCACATATACATATGGATATCTACATATTTATTGACAGTAGTAGGTATATCAGAATAGATATGAATGCACATATAGTTATAGATATCTACATATATACCAGCAGAACTAGGCATAGCTGTACTCATAGGACGTGCATACATATATAGCTATATACACATATATCTATATATACACATATGCATAGCTATATATACACATATGTATATATTTTATATATATATATATATATATATATATATATATATATATATATACATATGTAAATACAAAGATATGTACTCATGGCCATATATATGTAGCACTATACAGATGTGTATACAGACATATGCATGAGTATACATGTGTATGTACATGTATATATATATAGACCTATTATATGTTTAAACCCATATTCCTGTCATGAGTAATCATCACAGTTGTGTATATCCTCCCACATGTATCTGACTGTATGTATCTGCTACGTGCACATTATGATAAAACAACATATGTGATGCAACAGTCATATTAATAACAAGATCTACACAATTTAGGAACTACAGGCAAATGTTCAATACTACTCATTATGTGTATTAACAGCTATACTGGCAAAACAACAGTAGTTTTTACAGTGGTCATGGTGTAGTGGTTAAGTGCTATGACTTCAGTGTAATGGGTCCTGGGTTCAAGTCCTGCAAGGGCTGTTCATTTTGTTGCTAGGCAGGACAAAGGCTATTAGATACAGAGTGGTTAAGGCTTTTTTGACCAGCTTTAAGTGGGTTTGCATGGGTTTGCACAAAGCTAAGCAGTGCTAAGCTATGGATTAACGTATGGGCACTTACACTGTGTAAGCAATGTTTACCAGTGCGCAAATCAGCTTAGCTTTTATATTGCAGCAATGTTGATACTTGCTAAGCATAGCTTAGCCCTGGTAACAGAACACACAACCCAGTCTGATAACCTGTAATAAGTGTATGTCATGTCATGTACAATACATGCACCTATGTGCTGTCATTACAGTAGCAAGGGGTGTGAGTGTCATGTGTGGGACACAGCCATATATGAGGCCTGTACAGCACTGTTATCCATTTGAATGTGTTACATACAGCTGTAGTAGCCTAGGGTATGTGCTGTCACACTGGCATGTAGTGTATCATGGCAGTACTATTGTTGACAGCACTAACCCAGGCAAGAGCAGAGTACTTAATATAGTACTGACAACAGGTACGCCTGCAAGCATGGCTGGACACTGAGGCCTCCCTGTTATATCCCTGGTGTGTGAGCTGTGTCACAGTATATACCCCTTACTGGTCTGTATACTGCATAGCTACCTGCCAAGCTGATGACTGTCAGTCCCTGTACAGATGTGCAGATGACAGGTATCCCATCTGGGATATGTACAGGCAACCTACACTTTATTGATGCCCTACTGTGCTTGTGGCATCTGCATGAGATGCCTATCCCTGTAGTAACAATGTTGGGGTATACTATGGGTTGTATCACAGTTGCAGCCAGTGTGTGATGGTGGGTATGGCAGAGTGTCATCATGGGTTTCAGGGAGTACAATATCCAGTGGGGGATGTGGGTGCTGTGTGCACTGTTATCACACCAAGGTACACCAGGTATATGTCCCATGTACCATGTTATGGTTACCACTGTCACCATCATTCATACAGGTAACTGTTACCACAATCCAAGCCAGTTATGCATGTGATATGTGCAGCCTACCTGTAACATATTGGAGACATGATCATGTTAGTTAGCAGCGATAGGCCCTGGTATCTCAGATGTGTGTCTGGCTGTTATGTGTCTGTAAATGTGCATATGACAGTATGTCACACTACATATCAACCAAATACCCCCATTACATCCCCCATTAGCATACTGTACATGTCGGTGGATGTTCTGCATGTACCATGTAACCTGGGACACACCTCACCCTAAATGCTGTGTGGTGTGTGCAATGTAAGCCACACACATCAGTATCACGACATAGCTAGGTAGAGGTCTAGTCCCAGTGTTGCCAAGTCACAGTTTGCATGTATGTGGATGGGTCTACATCAGGTTTCAGGGTATACACACCTCAGCGGGCCACCTGTCCATGTAGCATAGGCAATAACCAGTTTAGTAACCTGTGAAATGTGTTCAACAGATATGTCACAGCTATGGTGTCAGAACTGTGAAATACCCTGTTGTGGAATATGACTGCAGACCATCACTGCAGACCATCCTTGTGCTGACACATGTGCACCTACAACACAAATGGATAACATTATAGGGACTGCAATCAACCAGTGTTACTAACAGCTATAATGCATCATTGCTGGACAGCTACACTACCTGCCAAATGTACCTCACACTCTACTCCGTACAACATGTTACAATGCAGTTCTGTGGTACACTGTTGTACAGTCACCATGTGCATCAGAACCATATCAGCCTGTCACTGCATTGATTTTATGGATGACAAGGATGTGGCACATGTATCATCATATGCACATGGTGTGGTGTTGGTTTGCCAAAGGCTGAGGGTGGGCCATACATTTGACACCTTGTGTGTGGGTGAGGGGTATACTCTGGGGAGCTGGGTGAGATGATGTGGTGTGTGTAGCTATAGGGTTGCCCTAGGTGTGTTTGCATAGTGTGTGGATATGCATGCACACAGTTCTGCCATGTGGCTGCCTTACATAGGTGTTTATGGACAGCTGCAGACCATACCTGGCAAGGTGTGCAGTTCACTGCCTCCGGCCATGGACATGTGGACTGTGCCTGCCAGGGGTTCCATGGGCATGTCCATGTACAGGCCTCGATGTGCTATTCTCACCTGCTGATGACATTTGTCTGCTGGTACCAGGTCCCTCCTGGGACTGGCCAGGACCATGTGCATGTGGCCTGCTGTGGTGTGGTGTGGACAGCACATGCCCCACATGCCCCACACTGCTGGGGCTGCTACTGCCACTTTGGGAGCCCCTTGGTGTCCTGGCATGGCCATGTTGACTACCAGCTGTTGGTGTTGCTGGCCTATGTCCACATGGCCATCGCCACATTCTCACCACATGTTTAAGCACGGACAGACCACAGTCAAACATCTCACCAGACCGTCTATCCATGAACTCAGTTAATCCATGGATGGCACAAGCCAGTTCACGGGTGTTGTCATTTGAAGATGTGAGAGCAACCCTCTGCAGCCTCTGGCCCTTTCTGTGATAATGTTCTATACATGCCTGCATCGCCATGACAGCCTGAAACATGCTTCTGCTGGTACCAGCTATGTTGCCTCTGCCAAGGACATGATGTCAGCGGCCCTACCATGAGCACCCTTGGACATCTGCCTATGTGCTGGCCTGCTGGACATCTGGCTGTGCTGCTGCAGCCAGACACAGCAGGCATGGTTACCACACTTTCCTGTGCACTGCCACTGAATGCCAGCTGTCTCTCCGCTATGACCACTGGTGATGGGGTGCGTATAGGCACTGAAACTATGTGTGGGGGTGGGGTGGCTAAAACAGGGATGTCAAATGTTGGTGCAGTGTTGGCCCCTGACCACCTCACCTATGCCTCAACATTATTATCATCATCTTCGGTGTCTGTATGGACACCATCAGATTGCATGCAGGAGGGACCTTGACCCACCTTGCCACCTGTGGGGGAAAACAATAAATGCACTTTAAAACCTGTACAGCATTGCCTAACAGTACACACACACACACACACACACACACACACACACACACACACACACACACACACACACCTCCGTAATACCTACCTTTCCATGGCTTTACAGACAGTCCCACGTATATGTCCATGTGTTACCCCATCCTGCATCACACTTGTTAACATACACACATTGATACCACTCATTAACATCACAGTCATCTAAATGCCCACACAAGTGGCCACAACACAAGGCCTGTTGCTACTTTACCTGCCTGACCTGTGTAGTGAATTTACATGGTCTCACTGCTGTCATTCGGTATGCACCCTTTGTATGCTTGGAAATTATGTGCATGGCCCCTATATGTGTGGACTCCTATGTAGTATCCATATCTCGCACTGGTGTGTCATATGTATGTAATGCTCAGTACATGTCAGATATGCTGCTCCTTCAGCTTATCATGTGACAACTGTAATATTTGGATACACTCCCTGGTGTTGACTAGTACTTCCCCGATGCATCTGTAGGGCTGCATATGTGGGTTGTAGGTGACCTCTCTGCTGACTGCGATATTAAGTGTGTACTTGGTGTCTACCTTCCCTCTGGATGCCTGTTCCATGCTACAGACCATATTATACTATTCGCTGTCCTGTGAATACACACATGATAAGTATTATGGTGTGTAATGTGGCATTCCATGTCCATGTACTGTACAGTCCCAAAGGGAGGTACAGCCGCATGAACACCCCCAATCACACATGTGCATACATGGCCGCACACAAAAACACACACACATGCACACACGCATCCTACATGCATCTACCTCGCTCCACTTCACCAGAGTGACCCTGCAGGGAAACTAACTAACTAACCACCAGGATGCACACACACACACACACACACACACACACACACACACACACACACACACACAAGTGAGGATGCACAAACTTCACTAGAGTGACCCTGCAGGCAAACTAACTAACCACCAGGATACACACACACACACACACACACACACACAGGTGAAGATGCACAATGATACTACACACAGTCCTCCTATTACCCATCTGCCAACATGCAGAACATATGGTACAGAACTGCATGCAGTGCAGCTATAGTCAATCCATGCTAGTAACAGTATACATGAGTGTGATGCATGTGCTGTGTCACTAGGTGATACCCCTTCCCGTGGATACCACTGCACCCATGTAAACAGTATTGCTGTGCACCTGTTCTGCACCCTGCCATGTACTGTGAAACACAACTCACAAGTGTACAACCCATTGTGGAATGTTTAGCACTGTGTCAGTAATCTCAGCTTTACTTCTCACAGCCCCTATGTTTTTCAGCAACACATACCTAGGATGATATGTGGACATTTGTCATTGGTGAATGCCTGATGCCTGATTTACAGCTGTCACATCAACAGACTGACAACCATCAGAACATACCGTGACTATGGGGGGTGTACACACCTTTATTGATTTTACACACACATCCTTGATCTGACATAGGACCACATCATGGCATATCTTAGCAGTACACTAGCCCGATATGTGACATATAGCCTGTACTTTCACATGTAGTGTCTACAGATTCTGTTAGGTGTGCGGCTGATGACCACAATGCATATATACCATGTGGGCATATGTGTGCACCACCCTTATCATGATGGTTTATTGCACCTCTTGTTGTGTGTACTACAGCAGTCACTGCTCCTGGCAGGGGTATACCAGTGTGGGCCATCTGCATTTGCCAGTGTATGTTCAATCTGCCCTACACATGTCCCCCTATTCTGCATGATTGCAAGCTCTACGCATGTAGATATCCCATGGTGTTCACACACTGCCATCACTATTGCTGTGTGGATAAGGTTACAGCTACCACAGGTCATGAACCTGTCTATGTACAGATAGAGCCATTCCTACCATCCTTAGGATCCCTGCTGTAGTGCAGTGATGTGTCATGCTGATACTGCCTCTCCTTCAGCTTTTATGCAGATGCATGACAAGTAAGCCCTACACATGTGTCTCACTTTGCAGTGTCCCATACACTGAACACCACATGTTGCAGCCTAGACCCGGCTGATAATGTGGACAACTGTAATGCCTTATGCCATAGTGTATCTCTGCAGCAGTTGCCATTGTCCTACAGGTATATACACTGGTGTTGCACTGTATATGGGTGTTGTTCCAAATATGTCACTACTGTAGGCCATGTCTACACCAGTAAGTTACTCCCTGTGGACACATTCTGCAATGAAAGGATGTTAGTTATCATGCAGGTGTCTGACATACCCTTCCAATACCCCATTATGGTCATCTCTGTGAGACTGTGCATTTCACAGCAACAATACATGCACATGTACAGCATGCATTTGGGGTAGGTGTTTTAGATGTGTGCATGGAATATACCATCACCATTACATGCTCAGTGTGTTGGCAAGCATCTACATAAAACATACTCACCAGCAACAGACTGTTGCCTTGTTGGTATCCCAGCGAGACCTACATAAGAGGGTGAGAGATGCAATGTCAGTGGCCACACTTGTGGCAGTGCTACAGGGTGGGTGCAGTATTACCATACATCAATGGTACATTCCCATGATACTACCACATCTGGACATCTGTTTACCACTACAATGCAGCAACACAATATATCTATGACATGTCAGATATGCATGATCTACCTGTACTAATGTGGATGTTTACACAACAGTGATCTAGTGATGTGCCCTGTGTCCTTACCTGCACGCTCCTCGGCTGGTGTGTGGGGGACACCCAATTCCACAAAGGAGTCCAGTGGTTGTTGGCTGTCCAGATGGGCAGGTGCCACGAGGCTGGCCAGGAGCTCCTCCAAATGTGTCGGGGGGATGGATGGCATGGACCCCCTGTGGCAAGGTGATCCCCTGGACTGCAATAGCATGCTGACAGGCATTGCAAAGCAGGTCAGTACAATGATGCCAGACCTGCTCATAACTGCAATTGTGTCATTGACCCTGTGGACTAGGTCATTCCACAGGGCAGTCCACTCCTGCTGCTCATGTGCATGCCTGCCAAACAGCACTGGATAGTGCTGGATCATGTATGCTATCAACACTTCATTCTCCATATGGGAATAAGTGGGCAACCGTGCATGTACCATCTTGGCTGAAAGAGATAAAGATGGAAACTGGTCTGAGCAACTCATATGGCAAGGTTACCACAGTTTGTAATACACATCTCTGTCACCCCCCTACCAGCCTATCAGCCTCATAAAACTGTACACACAACTCATTAGGTATGGCTACAGCTTAACTACTGGTTGGACAGATATTGCACCACACCTTCTGCTATGTGATTGTAGCAATGTCCCCTGTGTGGACACTATCATTGCTTGCCTGTTACAGACTATTCACCTGCATGCCATTGTCATGGCCACTATGGTTACATATGTTCTATACCAGTGACACAATAACATGTATATGTTCTCTTGGTCAGCAGTTCCACCTCTCCAGACCCATCTGCCCATGACACCTGGCCACATCACATGTGTGTTCCAACCTGGGGCCTCCTCATGTACTGTTCCAGTAATACCATCAGATGGAACCACCCAGGGGATGTTGTCCACCCCCCTCATTGCACACACAGACATGTTCCTGTCCCCTGACTCCAGGTCTAGGTTTTATTCCATGCTGGGCTCCACAGACACATGAGGGATGTGCTACATCAGTCTGAGGCACCCAGTATAAATTCACAGGGCTAACATGCTCCTCCTGCTCAGCCTCCAGACCAGGCACCTTCAGGATGTGGACTGCTGTTGTGAGTAGCAGTGGGTGGGAGGCTTGTTCCCATTATGCCCATATTGGGGCCCATGGGTGCCCACATCACAGACCACACACATCATCCATGGTGTTTACCCACCACATGTGTCACATACCACCCCTGTAGACTGTCCTCTATATCTACCAATCCTGACCACCTCCACATGTGTACCTGCCATACTTCCCCATATTCCCATTGCTTACTTCACAGACAGGGGCAATGTGACATGTGACATACTCGTCCATGTTGCACACACTGCCAGCTGTAGATATCTGTGTGTATTGCTATGTGTGGTGGTGCCTCACACATAGCATACATCACTGTAGACATGCATATAGGTATATATTTATATATGTGTAGATATATGTGATGTATATATGTGCACATATATATGTCTACACATGGGTATATGTATATTTCTGGACATACATGCTGATATACACACACACACACACACATATATATATATATATATATATATATATATATATATATATATATATATATATATATATATAAATATATATATATATATATATATATATATATATATATATATATATATATATATACATATATATATATATCTTTATATATTATATTTGTGACATATGTACACATATGCATACCTATATGTGGGGTACATTCAGACATCAGCTACACAATCTCACACCTTCCTGCACAGCTGCACTGCTCTGCCTTGCTACAACACAGACAGGTGCCACATATAGACATAGTCTGACATTAGGGGGTTATATGTAGGACCTGATTGCAGATAACCCTATTACACACCTATGGCATTCTGGCATGCTACATTACAGATACACCTGAGTATCCTGCCAGTGGTGGGCCATGGCTCCCATGTGTCTATCATAATGACATTTCTTCCACCACCAGTTATTGGCCATGTAATATACATACTTCATATTACACAACACACCCTATAATGGCTTACATCTTGTCTGTCAGTGCTGACCTGTACAGTTAATGTTTATGGTCCACTACACACAGGAACATACACTATTGTCCATAGCAGTTGTTCAGTTGAACATCATCACAACAACACCTGATGGCACATATAAATCATTTCACATCATCTATCCCATTATGATGGACCAGGATCTATATTCTATTACATGTATATATACTTCACATACCTGTTGTGGGAATGCACACTCAGGCCAGCTACATATTTGTAGGAGGTTCCAGAACTACAGATAGAGTGTGAGTAGAGTTGTGTTATGCTTTGTATAGTACTGGAGTTACAGGGTGTGTGTGTGTACATACTAGTTTACCTTAGAATGCAGTTTGTCTGCATAGCTCTCAACTGTGGGCCTATCCTCTTGGTGGCCAGAGGTGTGCCTATCATGTTTTGTCTGTCCACTACACAGGTCCTGTGTTAGATATTTCACCGGCAGTGTGTGTATGTTGAGTGCTATCAGTACATGGCTACATCCATTTATGTTTCTAACCTCAATTCCCTGGCTAAGGGTATGTTGCAGACTATTCTGTAACACCAGCAACTTGCTTAGTGTATGGCAACAGTTTTCCGCATATGGGCCTGTGTTCCATCCTCTGTCCTCCACCTACATATGAAGCTTTGCACATATGGCATGCTGTCAGGGGTTGTTCTGTAGTGGGCTGTGAGTATATCACGCTGCCATTGCTACCATCAGTCCACTGCTTTTGTATCTCCCACACATATGGTGGTGCTGGAGCCATATATGTGTGGGCTTCACCTACATAATACATGTGTACTCTTATGCACTCCAGAGGCCAGTGTATGTAACAGTGGTATATGGCCCTGTATTATTGAGTCTAAGGGGGATACACCAAAAATAACCTAGGCTGTTACAAAATGTGAGGGTATCGGGGGTGAGCTGCCTTAAGGTATCTGGATGTGCAGTACCATGCAATTCACCTATACTTACATTACTTACATAAATTGGGTTAATGAAGGCCTACTGCCTCCTTCCATACAGACTGTTATGTTTGTCAGTGTGCTTGTGATGGTTTTTGTTATGCCTTGTTATGTAACAGTTGCATCCCATTTGGTCAACTGAAGTCTTTACCACCTAGTGATTTTGTAGAGATTGTAGATAGAGGCTGCTAAACTATACACCTGCATTACTTACTGTTGATTGTTTGGTATCCTGTGGCCCAGTCTGTCTTTACTATTGTACAATTTGGAGGGCTTGGCCTGGACAGCAACAGTTGTGAACCTTTCCAGACTACTGTATTAGTATAACTGTATCACAGTTGCATTACTCTGTTTATATGGATGTCAGTGTCTGAACAGCTATATTACATGGCATATAAAACTGTAATAGTACACAAATAAAGGTTTTCCATTTCTGCAAACCTGTGTGTGTTGTTTTATCCTATGACCTCTCTGTGGGTATATTTTTCAAGCAACGATTGTCATTTGTATGGATGGCCCATACAGTGTCCAGTTGTTAAGGTGTTAACTGTAGGCATAGTGGCTGTTCCATACTGTGTGCACCTTCTACATATGTATCTTACTGTACATATGTCTGTGTGTGTATGTGTAGTCATATGTATATCTATATATCTATATATATCTATCTATCTATATATATATATATATATATATATATATATATATATATATATATACATAGCTGTATCTGCATATATGTGTCTGTGTATATGTATCCTTGGGATGTTGATAGCTTCCATATTTTACATTTCCTTTAGGAGTCAGACTGTACTGCATGATATGTTACCAATACCAGCCTGACATCATACAGGTGGGATGTAGTACTGTTAATATCTTGTGCCCATGTCATGTCAGGTCCTGGTTATGGGATCTGCAACACTTCATAGTGTATTGCAGGTCAGATGTGTTTGGCTGTGGGGGGTATACCTATTCGTACTAGACGTATATTGTTTGGGGCCTTTCAACCCCATTAATGGGCATGCGGACATATATCTTTTAGTTAATCTACCATTGTTATCTACAGATGTATGGCCATATATACCTATATAGATATATATGTCTGCTTCCATATATATATATAGCTATGTCCGTATATACCTATATAGATATATATATATCTGCTTACATATATATAACCTGCTGTGTATATGTAGACATACAGATGTAGATATATATATATATATATATATATATATATATATATATATATATATATATATATATGTCAATGTAGGCATTTGTATGTATAAATGTTCATATATATTAATATATGTTATTTATATATATAATATATATATATATATATATATATATATATATATATATATATATATATATATATATATATATATACACATATATACATATGTTGTATCTGTTAAGATATTAATATATTTACACACACATACATCTAAATGTTGGAATACATTCTCTGTACTGTTGCATGACTGGGCTGGCTGATATTTTTTTGAAAACATAAGAGTTATCTATATCTGGCATGGCTTAGTGATAAATCACTTTGTCTATGGTGTGCAGGGTCCTGGGTTCATGACTTGCAGAGGTTGTTTATTTTGTTGCTGGGCAGAACATGGGCTGTTGGATACAAAGTGATTAAGGCACTTTAAAGCAGTTGTAAGTGGGTTTGCATGGGTTTGCACAGAGGTAAGCACTGCTAACTTCCAGTTACAGTTTCTTATACTCTGTTGGCTTCTGAATTGCTTAACCTGTGTAGGCATTAATTACCCCCATGCAAACAGGCTTAAACCCACTTACTGCTGCTTAAAAGTGCTTACTCTCATTTACCCCTGTGCTAATTTCTTTTAAAGAAAAGAAAAAGGGGTTGATAGGAAAGTGGTGAAAAAAGGGGTACAAAGAGGGAAAGACAATAGGGAAAATAACCAAGAATGTGCAAGAAGAATGTAGAGAAGGTCATTAGCTGCTCATTTCTTATACAGCAACAGCTGTACATATACACTGAATTTGGAGGTAGCTTTGGACATGTTGGTGCTCGGTGTCATGTCCAGCTGAGGTGGGACAGGTAGGTCCGCTGGGACCGGCCTTCCCAAGCATGCTATAGTGCTTAGATTTCATCATTTGACAGTAAGTAATAGTGTTGACTATGCAACCGTTCCGTATCTGGTGTCTGGGTTAATGGAAATATGTTTGCATTATGTTATAACTAACTCTGGAGTTAGTTATAACATAATGCAAATATATTTCCATTAACCCAGACACCAGATACGGAACGGTTGCATAGCCAACAGAACACATGCATATATGGGACCACAATGGTAATAAGAACAGCATGCAGGTACATTGATGGCACCATGCCACCAATGTTGGAAGAATGCAATATAGCACATGCACGGGAACCACCAAAATATTTATCAAACAATTGGACATTATCAGAACATAGGTGTCATTACATACCAGTTATGGTGGGTATGTTGATTATTGTTGGAGATATGGTGGGGGGGGAGATAGCAATTAGCAACTAGTATATTCCTGTAGTCCACATTACTTTCCTAGTCAGTGCAGTTATCTGTACCTTACAAGTCTTACTATACTACCCTATAGCCTTAGTTTGGGCAGTGATATGGCTGTCATCATCATTACACATGAACCAGTTTTACCCACAGTATACAGCTCTTACCGTGTATACCTGTGAGGGAATGTTTGTTAATATTAACTTTATTATTCAGAGAAACTGCAACACTCACAATACCCTTCAATACCAGAGTGAACAGTACCAGTACAGGTTATAATGGCCTGTATTTCTCAGCACAGTGTTCATATCCAACATACCTGTGGGAGCAATGTTTGTTAGCACTACCTGACTGTCGCCACACAAAGTTCCAGATTACACATTAGTATTATGCACATACCTCTCACTCTGTTACTGTACACACTCTGGTCACAGCTTGACAACATGGGAGTGTAGATAGGACATACTTGAAATATTACTCTCCTAACAGTTTAGGGGGTTGCTACTGTGACTGGTGTGTTCTCATGATGTTCGACAATCACTTGTATTCCCTGTTTGCTGGATAAACATCTGGTATCATCTCACAGACTTACCAGGGGGACAGGTAGCAGATATGGGCACATATACTGGATATTCTGGCCTCATCTGCACAGTTGTGGGGTATGAATCTGTATGCATCCTAATTCCACTCCCAGGATTCAGACCATGGCTGTGTCTGCTACAACTTAAACACTGCCCATCACAGTTGTGTCTGCTATATGGATATTGCTGTATATCTACTATCTGCTTTCTGTCCTATTAATCCCCTGTGCTTTTGCATTTTGACCTTGTATTACAGCACTCATATACAGATTTCCTAGACAGTTATATGTTGTTGGACAGTGTGGATGACAGTGATGTATAATGCCTCATTATTCAGAGCAACTGCATATCATTCTTGTGTTTCTGAGCACAGTGTTGGTATCTGACAGACCTGTGGGAGGAAAGTTTATTAGCATTACCTGAATGTTCCCACACACAGTACCAGATTCCACATTACTAGTATGCACATACATCTCACTCTGTCACTGTACACACTCTGACCACAGCTTGACAAATTGGGGTGTAAATGGGACATACATGGCTACTTAATCACATAAGGTATTGGGGAGTTGTTAGTGTGCCAGCTTTGTTCTCATAGCTGTATGTCAATCAGTTGAATTTCCTGCTTGCTGCCTATGCATCTGGGATCATTCCACTAATTTCCCTGGGGGACAGATTGATAGGCAACAGATATGGGCCACTTTACTAGACATTCTAGACATCTCTGTACAGTTGAGGGGTATGATTCTGTATGCAGACTGCTACCACTAGCAGGATTTAAACTGTGGCTGTGTGTGCTAAAAGAACAACAGTTCACATCTCAGTTGTATGTACTATTCATTTTTTATTGGCTGCATTTTCCCTGTTTACTGTCTATGCATCTCTCAGTTGTACTGAATGGCCTCTGGGGATTACACCTGAGACATACAGGCATTCCTACACATTCAATTTATGGTGCACAGTGTGGGTAACAGTGCTCACTACTACAGTACTATTACATTATTTCATGTCTACATTACCATATGATGCCAGGATATACACATGCAGTCCAGCAGTTAGACCTATTTTGTCAGGATATTACACTTTTATTAAGTTAAAAACAATATGACACTCTTCCTGCCATATTCTCTAGTGTATGCAGTACTTGCCTTGAACAATACAGGTTTTATACAAGCAATTAATTTACTACTACTTTTATTTTTATTTCCTATGACAGTAAATGCATGAGTATTACTGACCTGCCTCGCATCGCAACCTCGCCAGGTGACTAATGTGGGCCTCCTGGTTTGTGACCCACTCCATTACAGCTGTGGGGGACATATGAAGAATATTTAGCCATACCTATCCATGATATACCTGAGCTGGCAATTATTGCACACATACTGGGGTGATACTTACACACAACTGGAATATCCCCTGCCGCTATAGTCTCCTGGAGCCACTCCTCCAAGAGGTCGCCCTTACGCCACTTCAGGTTGGCATAGTGGTACATGACCTTCTTATCAGTTTGGGGTATGCCAGTGGCACTGGTGAGGTCACAGGTGAGACGGTCCCAGGCCTCCACCTTATATTGGGAGCCCTGGTACTGGCCCTGCAGCAGTCTCTGATCATGGTCTTTAACTAGGAGTCTTGTCATGACCTTGGACTCCTGGATGCAACAGCACTGTGCCCAGAAATGCACACTTTCTCCCCTTACTGCCATAGTGCCTGCAAGGGGAAACTACAACCAGTTTTGAGATGTATTTCCGCCTCTAGGGTTTAAGTAGGGCCGATTTCCTGCACTTTTCTGTGACTGGCCAGTTTTAAAAAGGCTAAGCTATGGGCAAACCTGCTTAACTAATGTTGGCATTGTTTAAAGGGGGTATAACACTGGGCACATTGAGTTAGGTGGCCTACACATTGCTTATACCTCCTAAGCTGGCCTGTGCAATGCTTAGCATTTCTTACATTAGACTTTGCATTATTTTTTTCTTTTTGGCATTGATTTCTTATCCATTACATCTTATGTATCTGCCTGGTATCCATGATTAATGTGTGCTTACACTCTATGGCATCCTTGTGTTTTATTGGGGACCTCAACACTCTGTTACAATTACACCTCACTTCTGGGCTTACTACTGTACTCCAGTAAACATATTTATGTTATCTAGTGGGTTATGGAACATATGACTGTATACTGATTTCTGTCACGGGTTTAGTTTGGTTTTACTATGGTGAGGACGTATTTGCTGATACCACATTCTTTTCTACTTCTGTGATGGCTTGGTGGTTAACTACTGTGACTACGGTGTATAGGTTCCTGGGTTTGAGACTGGCATGGTTGTTTATTTTGTTTATGGCCAGAACAAGGGCCATTGGATACAGAGTGATTAAGGCACTTTTGAGCAGTTGTAAGTGGGTTTGCGTGATGGTAAGCACTGCTAACCTGCCGTTACATCTGCTTACAGAGAGTTAGCTTTAAAATTGCTTAACCAGAGTAGGCATTGCTTACCGCCACACAAACGGGCTTAAGCCCACTTACTAGTGCTTAAATATGCTTACTACTGCTTATTTGTGCTTAATTATGCTTACTAGTGCCTTGTTCATTATGAAACTGACACCTCACATGTGCATTTACTGCAGTACTCCAGTTCATGAAAATATGTTATTTAGTGGGTTATGCTATATAAATATTACTCATAACGTGCTTTGCCATGGAAAATGGAATGTGCTATAGTAGGACTCGAACTGGGAATGCCTGCTCAGAAAGCAAATCCTCTGCCCACTACACTATTGCTATGCTGCTTCATTTTCATATATCTTCCTTGTTATCCTCTTCAGCCGTGTAAGCTGTTTTAACTGTTGCTAAGCGATGGGCACACCCACGCACCTATGGTTAGCTTTAATCGATTTTTTAAACAACAAATTAAGGGTTTCTTCATTTTATTTATGTATACTGTTGCTGTTGTACACAAGGGGGACTGTTGTTGGGGATATGCTGTCACCTGTAAGCGGTCTCGCTCATTTCATACCCCTTTCTGCTGTTCTTCATTGTGGGGGCATGTTTATTCTGAGAGCTCTGCTCTCAGTCATGCCCCCTGCACTCTTACATGCTCCGTGTAAGCCTAGGAGCTCAGGCAGTGCACCTCATTATTATACATGGCATGCTGCTGTCCTGCTCCTGAACGGACACCTCCGTTCAGGACTAATCTAGTCCTGCATGGAGGAATAGTAAATCTGGGGGATCATATTTATCAAAAACATATAAAATAATTAACAACTATACATTTCATATCAGTGATAAATTTTGGTATTATTGTCTCATAATGATTTAATCAGCTTTACATGCACTAGATAAAGGCTGATTTCAATATTCACAAAAATCTTTATTTTGGAGATTATTCTACAGACATTTTATATATAGATCATGTATCAATCTAAATATAATTGAAATTATATACAAAAAGTAAGTTATTGCTTGTTGGAGGTTTAGATGCTTAATCACAGCTGATTAGCAGCATATGGTTTATGATTACTAAGTTGTAAAACCCTTTTGAGAGAAGATTCAATGCTGCCTGCAAGTATTGTGGTCTGCTAAATTTATATTAAGTTAAACTTTTGGTGTTCAACTAAACGGCACTAACTGAAAAGTGTCATATATAAATAAATGCATGTATCGCTTTAATCTGTCATCTCTGAGACATCTTCGGAATAACAACCATTCAGTTCACCATTTCAATACCCCACATGGGAAGCCAATGATCATATGACCAAAGCATAACTTCCTTAATTAAACATTTGCTATATTAAATATATAGAAATACTTAAAAAAACAGAAAAACTAACAAAAATCAACCATAATTTAAAGGCATACAAGATTTATCAAATTGTATTAATGTTAAGTTAAAAGATCATCTTTGATTTTGGCCAAAGCCACTTTGAGATAAAGGCAACTAAAAATATATGATCCTTTTTTATCTTATGTTCTTTTTTTTTGTACTCCACACTACCTGTTATTTCCAGGTGGTTGCCCATTCAAATAATAACCAAGCCCAACCCTGCTTAGCTTCTAACATTAAACAAGGTTGGGCACATTCAAAGTGAGGAGGCCAAAGGTGTTTCATTTTTAAAAATAGACTCTGCCATTATCCACTTTGAGTTTATGGTTATCTATCAATCTTTTTATTGCATTCAAGCCTATATTGCCTTTTTATATACCTCCAGTTCATACCCATAGCTCCTTATATCATCCAGACCTTTGGGGTATTGCCTCGTTAACTAAATGACTTACCAGGTTAGTATTAAAGAGTGTATGGAGTTATTAACAAAATGATACTAAGACTGTTAATCTAGGATGTCTAGCAGCAGAGAAATTAATCAATGTTTGTCACTTATTATTCATATCTTCACGTTTATGTTCAAATGTTCATACCTGAGAGCCCTATTTAATATTGGGGAGTATGGTGTGATAAGCCATGGCGAGAGACAGGAAAATTCATTGCCAATGTTTTTTTATATTACATTATACCCAGAATATTTACTTATTTAGTAGTAATTATGAAATTAAGTAATATTTACGTTTGTACTTAATACTTCAAAAAAACAAGTGACATGGCATCAGGTGAAACCTTGCATGCTGTTGAAATAACCTAGCCTTGAAATTTGCATTGCAAGTTGCACATCTTGTACAATATCTAGTGTTATTTATATTGATAATTATACCATTAAGCATATATTTTCTATTTCTGTAAATATCTCAGTAAACTTGCCCTAATCAATAAATTTCGGTACTTACGTATTATTGCAACCACATTTTTGCCCTAATGCTGGTTGCTTCTCCTTGTGTCAGCTGGGACCAATGAAGTATGACAAAACCTCAGAGACATGTTTTCTTTAATGTGTTATTGTTTTTAGGATGGTTTTTCACTTCAATGGCTGAAAAAATAAGGTTTAAAAAATAGGTTTCCCCATTTACTGCCAGCATCTCAAGATGTCTGTTAAGAAAGTCCAACGTTCCACTTAAAATGCGTTCCGCGTTCCTTTTTCTCAGCCTTTGCCCTGAGAATGGAAAGCATCAGGAAAGAAAGAAAAGCAAAGCAGTACCCAGTCTAACTTCTTAAAAAAGTAATCGGGAAGGGTAGACTGTTAAAACACGATCTTGGTGGTGGGTTTGTAAAATGAGTAAGGGTTTGCACATGTTCGGATCTGTGGCTAGTGTGCTCAAAAGCAGCTAATTCGTTGGAAGTGTGAGTGTGTGTGTGTGTGTGTGTGTGTGTGTGTGTGTGTGTGTGTGTGTGTGTGTGTGTGTGTGTGTGTGTGTGTGTGTGTGTGTGTGTGTGTGTGTGTTTGTGTGTTTCTAACATCATACGATATGACTGCCCACACTCTTTTCAGGCCAACGTACGTATATACAGACAGCCACTGTGATCGCTCGCTGAATTCAATGCTTGATGTCTTTCAAGCACGCTAACCACAAATCCTCAAATTTGAACCCTTCCTCATTTTAAAAAGCCACCACCAACATCCCAGAAGAGTTTTTTACAGTCTACCCTTCCTGATTGCACTTCCTTGTTGTTGTTTGAGTAAAAGAGAAGAAAGGCCAGCACGTCGGAAAATGTGGTTGCGATAATACGTAAGTACCGAAATTTCTTTTATCATATGAAAGCTTATGTCTGGTTAACAAAAGTGTTCTAAAAATATATGTCTAGGTTGCACAATTTCCAAGACATGATAATTTGTGAATGTATAGCAAAAATATAATTTTGGATTTGGGTACATTATACTATATTATATTATTTGCGAAATATAAATGCGCTGACTACTATCACTGTAAAAATGGATCTATATCAGAACAACAAAAATCCAAAATAGCGAATGATCTAAAGGTCGAAAATGCAGGACCTCGGATTCGCTATACCCCCACACCCCACACCTTCCTCTAAATATATATATATATATATATATATATATATATATATATATATATATATATATATATATATATATATCAAATCTGAGATCACACTACAGTGAGGGAAGGGCAAATATTCCCATCTACACTGTACTGCAATCTCAGAAAAAGCAGATTGAGGTCCGGCATTTCCGACCTTTAGGTCGTTTGCTATTTTGAGTTTTCAGTGTTCTAATAGGAACACTGTAAAAATTACTTTTTAGTGATAGCATTGCCATTTGTGAAGTTTTTATTCCTTTCACTGTTCACAAAATATTTACATTTGTTCATCTTATGCTTTTTAAGTTTATTTTTCAGAAAATGCTCTGAAATGCAATGTGGTATAAGCTGCTAAAGGTGTGACATTCCACACCACATAGATGTTAATGAGTTACATTAATAAATTCATTTAAACCTAAGAATTTATCAGTACTGTGTCTATGCTGCCACATTGCTTCGCTGATTTCTCTGATTCCAACAGTCTTTTTAAAATTACCTTTTCTCAAATCAGACTTAACTTGCTCTAAAACATTAAAGACAAACTTTTGTTAAGCAATGTTATGTAAAATAAGCTTAACAAGGACATTATTCCTATTTTTAGTAGAAATAGTATATAATGTTTTTTTACATGTCTTTCTTCATTTCTTAGCTGACATCCCAATATAATAAGCATCGCATTTACAACATAGGTTCTCACAGTATTACAGTTATAGTGCCCAGTAACTGGGATGGTCCTATGTAAATAAGTTAACTTTTTAGGCTCACAGGTGTATACTAGGCTAACAACCACATGTGCCTTTTTAAGCCTTGCCATGCATCCCAAATGTATCAGAAAACTTTAGGAATCTTAGGATTAGTCTATGAAGAATATGTGGAACAGGGCTTGGGTGGTCAAGCATTTACAGGCTGTCTATGTCCCTATGGGGCATAGGCGACACACCAGGGGTAAATATCTTATTCTCCTTACACTGGTCAACATTATGAGTGAACTGGTTTAGGAAGAACTCTGCTTCATGTGGATGGGAAGCCTATTCCAGAGAACTGGTGTTCTCTGATACACATGCGCATTCTTCCAACATGCCCTATGTGTATTGCAAGCAAGATTTAAGACCCTAGAATGTGTAATTCTTATGACATGTGTTGTGTGAATATGCAGAAGATCCATCAGAACAGGAACCAAGGGTGCCTTGTATGCCAGGTATAGATTGCTCCCTCAGCAATGTGTTGGAGTCTGAGTGCAGGAATAGAGCTTTGAGGTAATCTGTGCAGGACATGTTGTTTTCAGACTGTATTCTTTTTGTGAGGAACCTCTGTGGACATTCCAGTTGTTGCATGTGCCTAGTCAAGTACATACAGAAGGGGGTGCTGTACTCAATCACTTGTCTGATGAGGGCCAAATACAGTGGAATGATGGCTTCCTTGGACCAAACCCCTTACTTCTAGATCTGCTCTTAGGGGTGTGTTACTACCAAGGTAGTTTCTAGGGATAGTTGACTCTCAAAAGTATACCAGTATGCATTTCTTGTCATTGAGTTTTACATCATGCCTCTGATATTAATTATTTGTCCAAGTCAGTATTTCTGGAGGATATTAGTGTGTTGGGGAAATTCTATGACTGTTTCTAGTTTGCAATCATCTGCAAACTTAGACAGTTAGCGGCCCTTGCTGTTGGCATTGACTTCAGAGAAGTAGTTGCCAGAAAAAGAACAGAGTCCTGAGGGACTTCACTAGTGACTTCCATTTGGTCTAGGTGGACTTAACTATCCCAACTTTGGTCCTATCCGAGTGCCACTTAGTAATCCAGCAGGTGACATAGGAGTTTATACCTAATTCCCTGAGTTTGTTAACAATGTCTTCCGGGGCTATTGTATTAAATGCTTTGGCAAGGTCAAGGTAGGCAAAATGTACCATTTTGCCATCATCTAATGCTTCAATGATCTTCTTGAAGAAGTTCACCAGGTTGAGCAGTCATAATCTGCCCTTGACAAAACTAAACTGGATTGGGTCCAGTGGCTGATGATTTCCTGTATTTGTTAATCAGTTCCATGATAATTATTTTCATAGTTTTGCATATAAGACTAGACAGGCTTGTATCTCTTTAGTTTCTGAGGTCCATAGATGGATCACCCTTGTGTACAGGGATAACTCTGCATGTTTCCATTCATGTGGCATGAAGACTGACTGGAGGCTACAGTTAAATACTGACTAGGGGTACAGATAGTTCATGCTTCACGCTATTTAGAAGGCATTGCGGGATATTGTTGGGCCACTGATGTGGTATTATTGGCCTTGGTGACCATGTTGAGAACTTGCTCCCTAGTGATAATTTGGGGCATTTATATTTAATGGCATTTCCTGAGGGATGGGTTTGAGGGCGAAATTGGAGCTGAATTTGTCAGTCAGTAGATTTGCTATATTTTCTATATCTGAAGGACTTTCATAGATATATCTACTTACTTTACATAATCCACATTTAGACATCACTTTACTTGCATTAGTTTCAGGTGATGTAGAAACGGAATTGCTTCTTTCCAACAAAACTTTAAATTGCAGGACTTCTTACAGGTGAGTATAGACTTTTCTCCCACTGTGCTAAACAATTCATTATTTTGTCTTACAGTTTTCCAATTGGCATAAATAATATAGCTGATGGTGTCATTGTCACAGGACATCTGTAAATAAAAATGATTAAGATCTTTATTTACATCAGTTGTAGACTTAACACAAGTGTTAATAGTATTTATTCCTGGTCTTAAAATAGGAGGACATTTTATCATTCTTTGTGTTTTAATTTCAACATTATGACCCATTACATTTTTCAATTTATTCATACAGATTATAATATCTAGAAAATTTATTTCACAACCAGAAGCACCAATAGAAAATTTAAAAATATATAAATTACTTTGCTCATTAAAAAAAATGTATTATGTCCTTCGCTTGTACTATTCCAAATAAATACAAAATCATCTACAAAATATACTGACAAAGTAAGATAGTCAGACCCAGATGTTAATGGTAAAATCTCCATCTTCTTCTATGCCATCGCTAGCTTCACAAAAGCTGGGAGTACTGTGGTCCCCATCACCACCCCTTTCTTTTGTTTGTAGAGCTTAGAGTTAATTAAAAACATTATTATCGTCTTATATATTTTTCATAAGAAAACATAAAATATTAATGAAATGTGTAGTAACATCAGTGTACTTCAGTCTCTTAAAGTGAGTTGTTCATCTTTAAGTACAAAATATAAAACCTGATTTCAATATCCACAAAAAAAATATTCTTTTTTTGGAGCTTGTTTCTTGGAAATTTCTACATAGATCATTTATGACTACACATAGAACAGAAATTATATACAAATAAAGGTAGTGGTTGTTACAGGTGTAAATCCTTAATTATACCCGATTAGCAGCATTTGGTTTATGACTGCAAAGTTCTACAACTCTTTTGGGAGAAAATACACTGTTTTCTGCAAGTATCAAGGTCTGCTAATTTTATATTAAGTAAGCTTTTGTTGTCATTTAATGCTTCTGTTCTTGGATGTGTACCCAAGTCTGATTTACCACTTCTTTGAAAATTATTGATAAGAGCTAGGAAAATGACTACAAAGAACTGAAAAAATGAAGTTATACTTTCATTTACATAATTTA